>NC_134401.1:120651163-120776163 GCF_050003625.1 Haematobia irritans
AAGTTTGTCAAAATTTTATATCTATAGAAAATTTTGTCAAAATTTTATATCTATAGAAAATTTTCTCAAAATTTTAATTTTATAGACAATTTTGTCAAAATTTTATTTCTATATCGAAATTTTCTCAAAATTTTATTTTTATAGAAAATTTTGTCAAAATTTTATTTATATAGAAAATTTTGTCAAAATTTTATTTCTATAGAAAATTTTGTCAAAATTTTATTTCTATAGAAAATTTTGTCAAAATTTTATATCTATAGAAAATTTTGTCAAAATTTTATATCTATAGAAAATTTTGTCAAAATTTTATTCTTATAGAAAATTTTGTCAAAATTTTATTTCTATCGAAAATTTTATCAAAATTTTATTTCTATAGAAAATTTTCTCAAAATTTTATTTCTATAGAAAATGTTCTCGAAATTTTATTTCTTAACTTACATTATGCAAAAAAAAACACATTGGCCGATTTCTGTAAGTCTGTGTAAACTGAACAGAAAATTAAGTGAAGTAGAAATATGTTTACGCAAATCATTCTGAGGAACGTAAAAAAATCGTGTCATGATAAGAACGGCATTGCTGGACCATTCGACTATAGAGCTAAAAAGTATTTCCTTGATTTTGTGTAATACTTAATTTTAACATTTCTCCTTAATCATTGTTATCACTGTTAGTTTAATATAAATTAAATTGAGTATAAGTTGGCATTAAAAAAATATTGGTTTTTATTTATGACGGATAAGCGTGGGTCGTTAAATATTGTTTATTAAATTAATATTCAATTTTATCACCAAACAATATTATACGGAATTTAATGACGTTGGTGACTGGACAAAGAAAATTTTTTCAAATTAATTTTCAATTATGAACAGAGTGGTTTACAGAGATTTTCATCAATGGTCATTGACACTGCATATGAGTACTTTATTTTTGTCAGCAATTCATGTCATTCTCATATATTATTGGGGTCATTGATGAAGTCTTTATGCGAGTATAATTAAAAATTCAGGTGCCTATAATCAGTTACAGTTCACAGATAGAGAAAAGCTATGCTTTGGTTCTTAAAATGATCGAAAGTAAGTTAATTGTATTTAAAAATTATGAAAAGTCGACTTCGACTTTCTTTTAAAAAACTTGAAGAATCTAGAATGTCGATTTTTTACGAAAATTCCCTAGATGCAAGACCGATTTTTTATCTGATCTTTTTGATTTCTCAATAGTCGCCATTTTGATTTTTATTTATTTTTTTTAATTAAAAAAATGTCCTCAAAAATCACTTCGACTTTCTTTTAAAAAACTTGAAGAATCTAGAATGTCAATTTTTTTACGAAAATTCCCTAGGTCCAAGACCGCTTTTTGATCTTTTTGATTTCTCAAAAGTCGCCATTTTGATTTTTATTTATTTTTTATTCTTTTTTAAATTAAAAAAATGTCTATGATGAGCTTAAAGAAAAATCGGTTAATCTAATTTGGCCAACATAAAAGCCTATTAGCCATTTTTAGGTGATTTTCAAAAATACAGAAAATTTATTATTTCGGCTTCGACAAAAAATCGATTTCGGCTTTGGGATCCCTACGCTAAAGTCGTTTTTTACTTCTCAAAAGTAGTCGTTATAATATTTAGTTTATTTGAAATTTCTTCTATTAAAAAAAATTACGTCATATTTTTTAGTATGTGTACACCCAAAGAAAAAATACTTTCCTCCGGAACGAAATTTTAGAGGAACGAAATTCCTCTTTAATGTAAAGTATTTTCTGTTATAGTAGATAAACCCGAATGTATGGCAAACTATACAAAAATGGTCTCTAATACTTTTGATTTGTTTTTAAAGACAATTTTTAGCGTTGAAAGAAATTTCTATCTGTCTAAAATTTAGCTCCTTAGAAAAGAAAATCGTTTAGTGTATGATGCGCTTAAAGACAAAAATAACAAAGACATTTGATTTAATATGGATTCTCCCCTTTTAGTTGATAAACAATTATGATTATGATAATTTGTTAACAAATATTTATAGAATGACTAATAATATCTGTTATAGTACAACAGAAGGCAGATTAAGAATCTAATTAAAAAACTTTTATCTACCGTATTATCGTATCTATATACGAACTGACAAACATCAACAGTAGTTACGTAAGGAATTTGCTTATTTAAGATAAAGTTTATAAACTTTTTTCGAAACGTCATCATTTACATAAAAGGAAAACTTTTCGGTTTACCTGAAAGTCTCAAATAATGATAAATGGAAAGTACATGAGAACGCAATTATCATCCATCATCTTTAGGGTGTAGGTTTTAAGAATATAATCTTATACTGTCATAAATTTTAACACGATTATAAGATCAGTCAGAGAAATGGAGAATTTTATTTTTTAAATTTTATTGTTCTGCAGTAAGTAAATAAATTATCTGTAGCTTATATTCAGATTTATTAGTATAGAAGAGTATTATTCCAAAAAACTGTGAATGATTAATGAAAGTTTTCGTTTTGCTAAAATCTACTTGTGTTAACTTCCTGAAGACTTAAACAAAGAAATTTGATAGCACGGGAATGGAATGCGTTATTCTTTCATGATGTGATTTCCGGCCAAAAAGCAAATTAATATCCATTCCTGGCCATTAATTACATTTGCAATTGATACAAATCCGAACAACATAAGCGGTGATTAAAATCGGTTGCAATTATGCCAGAACGGCAAAATGAATTACGTGGATTCAGCTTCGCCAAGCTACTTCATCAACGAGTAGAACCTCTTCAAAGATATCAGGGTGGGCGGGGTGATGGGATCGGCACAGAATCCGGCCACTAAAAAGAAAATTGATGTAAGCTCCTGAAGGGTTCGTCCACGGTCTCAGAGGCTATGGATAACGAAACGGATCCTCACTATCACCAAGCGATAGCGGCACATCCACATTTCGTTTGTAGTGCACACATGCACATATAACATATTGGGCCCTCATGACATCGTGAGAGTTGCATAAACGAATTGAATATTTCAAGTTGTACTAAGTAGGTCATGTAGTACAATTGTACTTTTGACATAAGAATTGTACCAACTTTAGTATAATTGTACCAACTTTTACATATCTGTACAATACTTGGAAATCATATATTCCACTTGAAATTCCCATACGAAAGACCAACAACATGGAGGAACAAATAATACGTCATTTAAATTGGAGTTCTGTTCATTGTGGACGTGGGGGAACAAATAATACGTCATTTAAATTGGAGTTCTCTTCATTGTGGACGTGGAGGAACAAATAAGACGTCATTTAAATTCGAGTTCTGTCCATTGTGGACGCCTGTTTAATGACTGTATTAGTTCGGAACATCAATGAGTTCGAGTTGAAGATTTATGCCTACTTCCATATGTTTATGGACTTCTTTGCTCCTATTAGGTATTCAATTTGGGTAGCTCCGGATGGACTTAGTTCCTTCGAACTAATCGCTTTAAGTAACTGCGGGAATTAGACTTTCGTGTTACACTTTAGAAATGGGAGCCACCATTAGTGAAACCAGCATGCATTCAATATTGCATGAAAAATTTGTCGATCGATCAAAAATAGGCTCGTGTCGTTTGGTCGAAAGAAATGTTCCGAAAATAAACAGCAGTCGGTTGTATGCGTGTTTCAAGATGAGCCAAATTCAACAAAAGTTGCTGGACATGTCGCAATCGTACCACTAGAACCACGTAGAACAAAAAATTCTGAGTGGTACACAGCCAGTTGTCTTCCAAGAAATCGGGAAAACCAACCGCGGAAGACGGATCACGATCACGACAATGCGAGCCCTCATACCACAGTTCAAAGAACTACATTTTTGAACATCCAAAATATGGATTTGTTGGGTCATCTGTCGTATAGTCCTGACTTGGCACGGAATATCTTGTTTTTTGTTTCTTAAGGTGGGTATTAAGTTCGAGTTTTTTCACTAAAGTGAAAACTAAAACAGTAAAAAAAGGTATAAAATTATACATATTTGTTGCAGATTTTATAATAACTGGATAGGGAATAGCCCAAAGCAAGTTTTCACAAAGTTTGTATTCCTTAAAAAGTATTATTAAAGAAAAGTAATCGTGAAAAAATGGCGATTTTAGCGGCTAAACTCGAACTTAATACTCACCTTTACGTAAGAAATAAAATGAGAGATCAACGTTTTTCGGCAACTGAAGAAGCGGTAGATGCGTTCAGAATTCAAAAGTACTTCGATAATTGGTTCAATGGCATGCAAGATTGTATAGATCTTAATGGGGAATATTTGGAAAATCAATAAAGGAATTTTCAATGATTTTTGTTCTCCAATCCCGAAATATAAAAGCCAACCCTCGTATACCCTGAACAAATGAGCGTCATTGACATGGGGAACGAAATTGAAAAATAAGACTGGATTCTATTGCGGAGCGATCACTTAAATGAACTATAATTCCCACCTCTTAATAGGAATACAGTGAAACCTTAAAAACTTGGACACTCTGAAAAGCGGACTCCTCTCATGGCTGGACACCTCCCAAATGTTGACAAAATTTAGGCAACCAGTGTTGCCAACTCCCCTAGACCAAAAAGCACCAAAAATATATTATAAATTCTAACCTACAACTTCCCACCACAAAATCGAAAATTAAATGCTCTACTAAAAAACAAAAAATAACTTCCGAATAAATACATATGTATTATAGAATTTTGTGTATGGAATTTGTAATTTTATGAAGTTATGAACCGCTATTCAAGTATACACCTTGATCAGTTTGAATGCTTTCATTCGATTCATCTTGATCAGTAATGTCTTTCAACTTTAAAGGAGTCTATTGCTTAACAGGTTGGCTGATAAGTCCCCGGTCTAACAAAGAAAAACACATTTTTTTGTCACAATTCGTTTTTATTATTCAACATAGTTCCCTTCAAGAGCGATACAACGATTATAACGACCTCCCAATTTATTGATACCATTTTGGAAGTACTCCTTCGGTTTTGCCTCAAAATAGGCCTCTGTTTCGGCGATCTCTTCATTGCAGCCAATTTTTTTCCCTGCGAGCATCCTTTTGAGGTCTGAGAACAAGAAAAAGTCGCTGGGGGCCAGATCTGGAGAATACGGTTGGTGGGGAAGCAATACGAAGCCCAATTCATGAATTTTTGCCATCGTTCTCAATGACTTGTGGCACGGTTCGTTGTCTTGGTGGAACAACACTTTTTTCTTCTTCATATGGGGCCGTTTTGCCGCGATTTCGACCTTCAAACGCTCCAATAACGCCATATAATAGTCACTATTGATAGTTTTTCCCTTCTCAAGATAATCGATAAAAAATATTCCATGCGCATCCCAAAAAACAGAGGCCATTACTTTGCCAGCGGACTTTTGAGTCTTTCCACGCTTCGGAGACGGTTCACCGGTCGCTGTCCACTCAGCCGACTGTCGATTGGACTCAGGAGTGTAGTGATGGGGCCATGCTACATATCGACGGAAAAACTCGGGTGTATTACGAGTTAACAGCTGCAAACATCGCTCAGAATCATCAACACGTTGTTGGTCAAATGTGAGCTCGCGCGGCACCCATTTTGCACAGAGCTTCCGCATATCCAAATATTGGTGAATGATATGACCAACACGTTCCTTTGATATCTTTAAGGCCTCTGCTATCTCGATCAACTTCATTTTACGGTCATTCAAAATCATTTTGTGGATTTTTTTGATGTTTTCGTCGGTAACCACCTCTTTCGGGCGTCCACTGCGTTCACTGTCCTCCGTGCTCATTTCACCATGCTTGAATTTTGCATACCAATCAATTATTGTTGATTTCCCTGGGGCAGAGTCTGGAAACTCATTATCAAGCCAAGTTTTTGCTTCCACCGTATTTTTTCCCTCAAGAAAACAGTATTTTATCAAAACAAGAAATTTCTTTTTTTCCAGTTTTTTCACAATAACAAAAGTTGCTTCACAAAAGACGCTCTATCTCACAAACTAATTGACTTACAGCCGTCAAATTTTGACACGAATCATTTGAGAGTTGGTACTATATAAAAATAATACGCATTTAATACTAGCGACGCCATCTATGTGTCAGACCGGGAACTTATCAGCCAACCTGTTATTTCATTTGTGCGTGCTTTTGTGAATTTAATACAAAGGAGGTTTCACTGTATTCATCTTTACTTCAAATAAATATATACATCCTAATACACAGAAAAAAAATTTCACGAAAAATTTTCCGATTAAAATTTTAATTGAGTTTGAAAAAATATTCAATTAAAAATTTAATTGAATCAACAATTTTTTTAATTGAAACAAAAATCAATCACAACAATTAATAGTATCAATAATTTTTTAATTGGATCAATTAATTTTTTAAGTGACCTTCAATTAATTTTTTAATTGATACTATCATTTCTGTGATTGAAGACATTTCAATTAAAAAATTAATTGAATCAATTAATTTCGTGATTGAATAAGAAAAAAATTTGTTTGTGTGTATGTATCATAAGATCCATCTCAATTAACCCTGTACAGTCATCCTTATTTTTTGTACATTAACGTCATCCTTCGTCATTTTGACTACGGCTCATTTCAGGACGCTATAATTTTCATCGTGAGCGAAAAAGTGAACAAAACTTGAATTTATTTTCTTATTCAATTTGGTACTACTTAAAACCAAATTGAATAAGAAAATTCATAAAACGGTCGAATTAGTATAACTTAAATTTACCATTTCCCAATAGATTAAAATGCATTTTAAATCGAAAATGATATTACGTGTCGTCATTTTGACGAATGATGACTGTCTAGGGTTAAATTATACACCTACGTCTTTACTCATTCTTAGCTTAAAGCGGCAGCCCAATGTATTGTCAGGCTCACTTAGACTATTCAGTCCATTGTGATAAATACGCACTCTTCTAAACAATATTTTTACTATGCATAAGAACCAAAACTAAGAGTCTCATCTTCTATATATTCTCTTAACATGGCAAGAGAGCAACACTACAACTGAAGAGAACGCATACTAAAGCACATTCATATATGACATAAAATCGTGGGTATTAACTGTCCGTGTTTCTTTTTAAACAAACGTGTACTACATACGTACATATACTGGGTATGTGTCACTCAATACTGCATTATGATAAAATTCCCTATATTTGTGTGAATGTATTCCATTTTCGATATGTATTAAAAACTCGCGCGATAAACTCGTGAGTTGTTAAAAAAAAAATAAACGCAACTGTGCTATAAATAAACGTGAATAAACACAAATCCAAAAGAATAGCCGAAGATGAACGAGAAGAAGTTGCTTTATGTATTATATGGTATAGATATAGTAAAGAGTTGTATGTTGGCGTTCGTATTGACCTATGAGAATAAGTACAACAAGCGATCGTTGTTGGTGTTGCATTTATCTGAATGTATCCGAAAATATTTAGCTTAAAAAAAAAAAAAAAAAAAACAATAATTGACATGAAAGGGGAAAGTCACATGCTGCTATTCATTTGGTGATCGTGGGTAGGTAACTTTTTGGTATAAACCCCACTGTGTGCTTAAAGCAAAGGTCAATGGAGTATTCCCCGTTGTGTGGATGAATATAAATACGGTGACTAAGGGCATTCCAAATGCATATGATTTGGAAGTATGTCAATCTGGGCTATATATATGTTTGTTAATGATTTATTTCTAATCATGATTTTACTTTCACTTCAGCGTTAGAGGATCATTATGCAATTTTGAAATATTAACTCCCATATATTACCCTACGGGAAATTGACACAGACATATCACAAGATTGGTACCAGATACAGTTTTTCGCAATCTTTAAGAGAAAGTAATCTCTTGATATTCCTTTCTGATGCAATTCCGATAGTCTAAATGGAAAAGTGCCTAAGATTTTGTCCCGGACTGATTCATGAGGACATATTCACGGCGTAGTCTTATGTGGCGTTCTCACCAAGCATGTTTTGGAGTTTGAAATGTTTTCCCTTTATAAGCATATCAAAACGAGCCATTTTCCCAATACAAAAAAATCAAGTTCAAAATACGCCAATTTTATAATGTAAACGCCCATAAGCCCTGGGAGCCACCGTGGTGCAATGGTTAGCATGCCCGCCTTGCATACACAAGCTCATGGGTTCGATTCCTGCTTCGACCGAACCCCAAAAAGTTTTTCAGCGGAGGATTATCCCGCCTCAGTAATGCTGGTGACATTTCTGAGGGTTTCAAAGCTCTAATCTCTAAGTGGTTTCACTCATTTTTATAGCCGTTCGGACTCGGCTATAAAAAGGAGGTCACTTGTCGTTGAGCTTAACATGGAATCGGGCAGCACTCAGTGATAAGAGAGAAGTTCACCAATGTGGCATCACAATGGACTGAATAGTCTAAGTGAGCTTGATACATCGGGCTGCCACCTAACCTAAACGCCCCTAATATGGAATATGCTCTGACTGAACATACTCTTTTCAAACTATATGCTAAACATACACAGAAAAAAATATCACCAAAATATTTCCAATTAAAAAGTTAATTGAAGTTGAAAATTTTTTTAATTAATAAATTAATTGATACAATTAACTTTTTAATCATGATAGAAACATTAAGTTAATTAAGTCAATGATTGAAAATTTTAAAAATTTTAATTAAAAAATTAATTGATACAATTAACTTTTTAATCAAATTCGGAAGACTAATTCAGTTAAAAAGTGCTGATTTTTTTTTAACTAAAAATGTATTTCAAACAAACATTTGTTAATCCAAATAAAAACTCTAAGCCAATTCAGAAAGTAATTAAAAATAGTTACCTTTTTTAAAATAAATTAATTGAGTTTTGCAATCAACATCAATTAAATTTTTAATTGAATCAATTAAAAAATTAATTGAAATTTGCTAAAAAATCAATTAATTTTTTAATCAAGAATTTTTTCTATGCCCAATTAAAACTGTGATTGATACTATCATTTTCGTGATTGAAGACATTTCAATTAAAAAATTAATTGGATCAATTAATTTGGTGATTGAATCAGAAAAAAATTTTTTTGTGTGTAGGGATATACAGTGACTCACAAAAAAAAACACTTACAAAAAAATGCATTTGATTTCAAGAAATCAAAAAACGAATACTTTTGTGAGTCACTGTATATGTATATTTGAATTTAGTGCATATATTTGAATTTAGAGTAAATGAGAATTTCAGGTATCCATGGGAACCGTCGAACTAAAACATCTCAACTAGGTGTGAACGGTGAAATGTTTTGGAAAAAACAAATGAGGAAAACGAGTCAGTGGGAACATAGCATTAGTCTTAACACGTATCCTTTACAATGAGTCCAAGTCATGTCTTAAAGTGTGAATTGTTCCCCTCCAAAGTTAATATGATCGGTCCATTGCACCAAGGGCTAGTCCTCTACTGGTCCTAGGATTGATGCATTTTCTTGGAGCAGTTACTACCCTGATGGATTGCCACTGACTGACCTATTATACACTCAAAAAAAAATTTTACTTGGATCCAAAGATTTTGACCTTCCCTTAAGGATTTTGGTATTGATTTCGAGCCAAAGATGCGGCTTCTTTAAAATAAAGAAATTTTTTAGCGAACTATCTGGCTTTAATGCTAGGACCAATAAAATTAAAATTAGGATACAGATCTCATTTATCAAATTTTCATTTTCTTTTCGCGGTTTATTAATAAAGGTACCCACACACAAAAAATTTTTTTTCTGATTCAATCACCAAATTAATTGATCCAATTAATTTTTTAATTGAAATGTCTTCAATCACGAAAATGATAGTATCAATCACAGTTTTAATTGGGCATAGAAAAATTTCTTGATTAAAAAATTAATTGATTTTTTCAGCAAATTTCGATTAATTTTTTAATTGATTCAATTAAAAATTTAATTGATGTTGATTGCAAAACTCAATTAATTTATTAATTGAAAAAGGTAACTATTTTTAATTACTTTCTGAATTGGCTTAGAGTTTTTATTTGGATTAACAAATGATTGTTTGCAATACATTTTTAATTTAAAAAAATCAGCACTTTTTTAACTGAATTAGTCTTCCGAATTTGATTAAAAAGTTAATTGTATCAATTAATTTTTTAATTAAAAATTTTAAAATTTTCAATCATTGACTTAATTAACTTAATGTTTCTATCATGATTAAAAAGTTAATTGTATCAATTAATTTTTTAATTAAAAATTTTAAAATTTTCAATCATTGACTTAATTAACTTAATGTTTCTATCATGATTAAAAAGTTAATTGTATCAATTAATTTATTAATGGAAAAAATTTTCAACTTCAATTAACTTTTTAATTGGAAATATTTTGGTGATATTTTTTTCTGTGCACGTACAAACAAACACCCGTTTAAAAATCCAAATTATAACGGATACTTCAAACTAAAAAATGTTTTCATAATTCCAAAAAAAAAAACTTTAAACCAAAGACGCTAAATCCTCCTCCTATATTTGAAGTGTTTATATATTTAATTTAAAGTTTCAATATTTCAGTTAATTTAAGGACAATTTCTTTTAATCAAAAATGTGCTTCTTTACCTTAAGTAAAATTAGCATTAGTTCAAAGACTTGCGACTTTAACGGAGGGGCGCAAATTTACACAATTTGTGTCCTAAATTTAATGAAAAAAAAATTTGCAGCAAAGATTATAAACTTTATTTTAATTAAAATGTCATTATTTTAAAGAAAGTTGTCCTTAATATTTTGTAAATTTCGCATCCTAAAATTTAGGTTGCGTAATCTTTAATATCACGTAAATATTTTTTTCAGTGTAGGATTGGTCCACCATTGGATAGACCGTACACTAACTTTCTCACTCCATGTGTAACGCATCTGGGGTATTTTGGAGTTTAACGTTTACACTAAAGAACTGTCAAACTGTAAATCGAAATATTGGTCTCAAACGCATCGAAGTATTGGTCTCAGGCCTCTTAAACTTGAACTTTACCGACTGGGGTATTTTGCAGAGAAACGTTGACACTAAAGAACACCAAACTGTCGATCATTTCAAGAGGGTGCTTCGCCGGGAATGAGCGATAATACCGTATAATTCGTGTCAAAGGAAGCCAATTCTAATAAATCTAAAGAGATTCTAAAATTAGATGCATTTTCCGACATTGGTGATTTTAAAAAATAAAATAAAAAAAATTGAAAAATATATCACTTTACTTTGTTGCACTACATATCAACCACCCTTTACACCTAATGAGCTTGCTTAGCTAAAGGCATAGAAACAAATATTTTTTGTCTTCAATCATGAAATTAATTAATCCAATTAATTTTTAATTGAAATTGCATTAATTACAGAAATGAAAGTATCAATCACCAACGTCAATTAAATAATTAATTGATCCAATTAAACAATTTAATTGGTACTATTAATTTCCGTGATTGATTTTTAAATTATTTCTTTTTTTTTCAATTAAAAAATTTGTTGATTTTGTTGAATTTGTTTTTAATTGAAGCATTTTTAAAATCCAATTAAAATTTTAATAGGAAAAATGTTTTTTGTGTGTACAAGGGAACTGTAAGTCGAAATCTGTCTCCAGTAACTTGCAGCGCAGTACTCTACCATTCTGGCTTTTTTGATGGCTATTATGCCACATAAGCCTATTGCACCTCATTTCCCCCGATTCGAATGTCGGTAGACGTTCAAATCGTGTTTGACGAAAGGTAGAATTTCTACCTCATAGCGATTTTCTACACTAATAGGAAAAGTTTCGTTATATTAACGAAATGCGTCATTAAAAGTGAGCCTATGAAACAAATTTTTAATGCAACGAAATTTTTCGTTATTATGACAAATTTTGTGTTAGTCAACGTAACGTTTCGTACTATTAACGAATATTTTCATTGTATTACTGCAAATGTTTTGTTATAGCAATGAACAATTTTCGTTGGCTCGATTTTAGTGAAATTTTCTTAATGTGTAAAGGGAGCTTGATGTCCCAGGTCTTTCTCTCCATTTCCCAGGTTTTTTTGGTTTTGAAGAAATGTACTGATCATGACACTTTGTCTTCGAACATCAAAGCTTGAAGTTGCACAAACGTTAGAAAGCCCTTATGAAATTTCAAACAAAAACAGAACGACTTATTTGGATGCCCTATCGCAGAAGTTTTATCTCAACTTAGTGCTACATCCCCAAGGTCTTCTTGTTCTTGAAGAACTATACTGACCATGGTGCTTTATCTTCCAATATCCAAACTTGCAGTTGTATTTCCACAAACGCATACAAGTATCTACGAAAATTTTATGACAATGCCCTTCGAGGTCTCTTACAATATTTGGCCTTATGTTCCAGTTCACCACTTGTTGACATTTTAAATGCTCGTGCTATTATATACCGGAATCTAAAGGACAGAATTTTACAACAGTATATGTGGCCCACAAAATATACACTGAACCATTACTAAATATTAGCTCTCACATAGAGTTTCTTTACCTTCTTACGATCTGAATTGAGTACAAATTTACTCAGATACCACATATATGTAAATGAGAAATATTTACATTTTTTTAAATTCTCCCTTCCTAACCTCCCAAACCTATAAGCGGCTACAAATGTGAGGCAAAGGAAGATATATTGACTTTTTCATTATCAGTGTTCGTTTTAAGTTTTGCCTGGTACGCCGTAACCCCTTTCTCCTATCGTTTTCTCTTCAGCCTTGAATTATAGCTAAAAGTCGGGTAGTGAAGTTGGGCAAATAACGTAATTCTGTTACGAGGTCGTTGCCGGCGATTGCGTGTGTGTGTAACGGCTGCTGAGTAATGAGCCAGCAGGTTTTGTTGGCAGCAAGCAGTAGGGAGTACCCAAGTATGGCTACGATCTTATGAGGGTCTATAAACGTGAAAGTATGCGTGTGGTTTATCCAAACGATTCGATAACATTTGTTGGATAGGTAGAGAGATTAATAGTTTCTCTCTTTAATAGAGTTGCCAAAGGACACGAAATTGATTTGTAAACATTTTTTCGAGAATTTAGTGTGAGATGAACGTGATCAGTTTTCTAATATAAATATTTCTTAGAGAGAAATCTTGTAAATCTTGTAGAAATCTTGTAAATACTCAGTAGGTTAGGTTAGGTTAGGTGGCAGCCCGATGTATCAGGCTCACTTAGACTATTCAGTCCATTGTGATACCACATTGGTGAATTTCTCTCTTATCACTGCGTGCTGCCCGATTCTATGTTAAGCTCAATGACAAGGGACCTCCTTTTTATAGCCGAGTCCGAACGGCGTTCCACATTGCAATGAAACCACTTAGAGAAGCTTTGAAACCCTCAGAAATGTCACCAGCATTACTGAGGTGGGACAATCCACCGCTGAACAACTGTTTGGTGTTCGGTCGAAGCAGGAATCGAACCCACGACCTTGTGTATGCAAGGCGGGCATGCTAACCATTGCATCACGGTGGCAATGGTTAGCATTCGAAAGGTCAGTAAACAGACCTTTCGGACGGAAATTAAGGTCCAAATCCGGATAAACAAAAATGCAATTACACGCAGAGAAGGAATATGATCACCTCAACCATGTTTTGAGAGCAAAATGTTATTTTTGGACGGTGACCATGGAACATTTTTGTCGCAAAAATGTTGTTTTCTCGGCAAACATATACATGGTTGCCGAAGTCAGACATATGCTTTTTGAGAAAATAACATGGTTGCCGCAAACATGTTACATGTTCTCCGTCCAAAAATAACATTTTGCTCTCGAAACATGGTTGAGGTGATCATATTCCTTCTCTGGGTGTAGAGGCAATAAAGCTTAATGGGGCCAATCGATTTGCGTTATGGGGGTACTTTATGGGGGTCTGCGGAAGTAGCAAATACAGCAATTTGAAGCAATAGATTGCTGTCGTTGATAGTGCAGAAGTTGTATATAAATATGAAAATGTCAACCAAAGACATTGAAGATATGAACTGAGTTTGCTCTTCTTCTTTTTCTAGAAAAATAAGGGACAATTCGGGGAGCATTTTGTTAATGACTTTCAAGGAAATAGTTCGGTGCGGTATTACTACAAGTGTGGTACCAATCTCTAGGTTCTGATACTAACACACAGAGTTGCCAGTATTTTTCTGGCTCTTATCGCAAAAATCCTGACGTTTTCGTCCTCAAAAATTCCCAATTTAAATTAAATTTCCTCACAAAAATCCCCAATAAATTACTGAGAATTTTTTGTGAGTTTTTGTGAAAAAAAAAACAAGCAAATATTCTCAGCTATAGAAAATAAAAAAATCATGCTCGAGAAATGACAATGAGAGTTCGATCACCATGTAGTTAATTACGAAACTTTACTTCTGGTTCAATCACGAAATTAATTGATCCAATTAATTATACCCTGCTCCACACTGGGGAACTGGGTATTATAAGTTAGTGCATATGTTTGCAACACCCAGAAGGAGACGAGATAGACATATGGTGTCTTTGGCAAAAATGCTCAGGGTGGGCTCTTGAGTCGATATAGCGATGTTCGTCTGTCCGTGAACACATTTTTGTAATCAAAGTCTAGGTAGCAGTTTTAGTCCAATCGACTTCAAATTTGGCACAAGTATGTGTTTTGACTCAGAATAGATCCCTATTGATTTTGGAAGAAATCGGTTCAGATTTAGATATAGCTCCCATATATATATTTCGCCCGATATGGACTTATATGGTCCCAGCAGCCAGAGTTTTACCCCAATTTGGTTGAAATTTTGCACAGGGAGTAGAATTAGCATTGTAGCTTTGCGTGCCAAATTTGGTTGAAATCGGTTCAGATTTAGATATATCTCCCATATATAGCTTTCGCCCGATTTACACTCATATGACCAAAGAGGCCAATTTTTAACTCCGATTTAGTTGAAATTTTGCACAGGGAGTAGAATTAGCATTGTTGTAATGCGTGCCAAATTTGGTTGAAATTGGTTCAGATGTTGATATAGCTCCCATATATATGTTTTTCTTATTTCGAAAAAAAATGGTCAAAATACTAACATTTTCCTTGTAAAATTGCCACTGCCTAGTCGAAAAGTTGTAAAAATGACAAATTTTCCTAAACTTCTAATACATATATATCGAGCGATAAATCATAAACAAACTTTTTCGAAGTTTCCTTAAAATTGCTTCAGATTTAAACGTTTCCCATATTTTTTTACTAACATTGTGTTCCACCCTAGTGCATTAGCCGACTTAAATTTTGAGTCTATAGATTTTGTAGAAGTCTATCAAATTCTTCCAGATCAAGTGATATTTAAATGTATGTATTCGGGACAAACCTTTATATATAGCCCCCAACACATTTGACGGATGTGATATGGTATCGAAAATTTAGATCTACAAAATGGTGCAGGGTATAATATAATCGGCACCGCCCGACTTTAGACTTTCCTTACTTGTTATACCCTCCACAATAGGATGGGGGTATATTAACTTTGTCATTCCGTTTGTAACACATCGAAATATTGCTCTAAGACCCCATAAAGTATATATATTCTGGGTCGTGGTGAAATTCTGAGTCGATCTAAGCATGTCCGTCCGTCCGTCTGTTGAAATCACGCTAACTTCCGAACGAAACAAGCTATCGACTTGAAACTTGGCACAAGTAGTTGTTATCGATGTAGGTCGGATGGTATTGAAAATGGGCCATATCGGTCCACTTTTACGTATAGCCCCCATATAAAGGGACCCTCAGATTTGGCTTGTGGAGCCTCTAACAGAAGCATATTTCATCCGATCCGGCTGAAATTTGGTATATGGTGTTGGTATATAGTCTCTAACAACCATGCAAAAATTGGTCCACATCGGTCCATAATTATATATAGCCCCCATATAAACCGATCTCCAGATTTGGCTTGCGGAGCCTAAAAGAGAAGCAAATTTCATCCGATCCGGCTGAAATTTGGTACATGGTGTTGGTATATTGTCTCTAACAACCATGCAAAAATTGGTCCATATCGGTCCTTAATTATATATAGCCCCCATATAAACCGATCCCCAGATTTGGCTTGTGGAGCATCTAAGAGAAGCATATTTCATCCGATCTGGCTGAAATTTGGTACATGGTGTTGGTATATGGTCTCTAACAACCATGCAAAAATTGGTCCACATCGGTCCATAATTATATATAGACCCCATATAAACCGATCTCCAGATTTGGCTTGCGAAGCCTCAAAGAGGAGCAAATTGCATCCGATCCGGCTGAAATTTGGAACATGGTATTGGTATATGGTCTCTAACAACCATGCAAAAATTGGTCCACATCGGTCCATAATTATATATGGTGCCCATAAAAACCGATCCCCAGATTTGGGTTGCGGAGCCTCAAAGAGAAGCAAATTTCAACCGATCCGCCTGAAATTTGGTACATGATATTGGTATATGGTCTCTAACAACCATGCAAAAATTGGTCCATATCGGTTCATAATTATATATAGTCCCCATATAAAGCGATCCCCAGATTTGGCTTGCGAAGTCTCCAAGAGAAGCAATTTTCATCCAATCCGGTTGTAATTTGGAACATTGGTCCATATCGGTCCATAATTATATATAGCCCCCATATAAAACATTCTCCAGATTTGACCTCCGGAGCCTCTTGGAGGAACAAAATTCATCCGATCCGGTTCAAATTAGGCACGTGGTGTTAGTATATGGTCGCTAACAACCATACCAAAATTGGTCCAATCACACAAAAATTGGTCGATATCGGTTCATAATCATGGTTGCCACTAGAGCCAAAAATAATCTACCAAACTTTTATTTCTATAGAAAATTTTGTTAAAATTTTATTTCTATAGAAAATTTTGTCAAAATTTTATTTCTGTAGAAATTTTTGTCAAAATTTTCTTTCTATAGAAAATTTTGTCAAAATTTTTATTTCTATAGAAAATTTTGTGAAAATTTTATTTCTATAGAAAATTTTGTTAAAATTTTATTTCTGTAGAAAATTTTGTCAAAATTTTATGTCTACTTTGTCAAACTGAATTATATACGTATTGGATCGATCTTTTTTGATTTAATATATACCACGTATGTACTTACATACAATTTAGAAGATGGTGTTAGGAGGTTTTAAGATACCTTGCCATCGGCATTCGATTGTGGATGGCAGTGTTTAGATGAAGTTTCTACGCAATCCATGATGGAGGGTACATAAGCTTCGGCCTGGCCGAACTTACGGCCGTATATACTTGTTTTTTAATTGAAATGTCTTCAATCACAGAAATGATAGTATCAATTAAAAAATTAATTGAAGGACAATTAAAAAATTAATTGAAGGACAATTAAAAAATTAATTGATAATATTAATTTTTGAGATTGATTTTTGTTTCAATTAAAAAATTTGTTGAATCAATTACACTTTTAAATTGAATATTTTTTTAAAACTCAATTAAAATTTGAATTGGAAAAATTTTCGTGAAATTTTTTTCTGTGCCATAGACAAAATCATGAACGGCGTTCACATTTCAAAACGATCCGTTCATGAAAGTGAATCAACACACATGTGGTGTCAAACGGAAAACAGACGATGTCAATCGGCCAACGATCAAATGACACCATGCGTTTTTAAAACAACAACCAGCGTTGTTACTGTGACTCGAACCTGTATTGTCTGCACCATATGCGTTAATAGTTGACTTAGCACATATCACCACTGACGGAGTTGCCAAAATAACGTCTAACGAATATTTTAAGATTTTTTGTGGCCAAAGACAAACGAAAGCCGTTCCTGAAATCGTGAACGCCCGTGGACGAAACGGTGAAAAATTTTTGTGAACGGTTGAGTTGCATTTTGTTACCATCTGTTCACGATTTTGGATCGTGTTTTTTATTAGAGAAGTAATAAAATTGGGTGGTAGATCCATATGAAGGTGAACCATCTTCACTATTTCTATAATTATGGGATATATTGTCCAAATCAATGAGGAACTTCAATAGGCATCAAAATTTAAGCTTCACTGAAAAAACAGTGAACCCACCAGAAAAGATAACTTTCGATTAATTTTAGAAAATTTGGAACTTTTTTAGAAAATTTTAACTAAACGGTATTACAAGCGCTGGCATCACTCCGATATGGCAAAAATAAGTAAATATTTTTCGACAAATTCAAGAAAATTTATTAGACATAACTAAATTTTTTCAGTAGTTAAAGAAAATTTTGTAGTTTTAAGAGAAATCTTGGAGTTCAAAATTGCAAGAATGTCTTTAGTGACATACGAAGTTCATGATGGACACATTTTTGGTAAAATTTACAAATTTAAAGAAATAATGAACTATTTTGTAAGAAATACGAAATTAGGAAATCTTTATGCTTTATTTGTGTATAACTTTTTCCCGTTTTTTAGTTCATTTAACTAACATACACAAAAAATTATTTGACTAAAATAAACTTTTTCCAAACATAATGATTCTATGAACTAATATAAAGTTAATATGGCTTTAGTGAAATAGAGAGTTCACTTTTTTTGAGTGTTGAATACTCACGAAATAATTTCACATTTGTAGAATAATGTCTTAGCCAAGCTGAGTAAAATTATAAATTAGAGCATGGGTCCCTAAAAATAAAATCCTGTATCCGCTTCTAGCACAAATGCTCTATTTGCCGTTGGACAAATGCGAGCAAAGTTTTATGTTTTACATTTTGACGATTCCCTGTTTCTGTTTTAATAATATTGAAATAAATAGAATTTCGTGTAAACCTTATTACACTGAAACTATTTTTAAAGAAATCCCCAAATTTATGGAAATTCTCCACCGAAAAAAAATCCAATATCAGCAATACTGCTAACACAAACATACTTTATGTTAATCCACATCTTCCTTTTCTATTACCAATGATGGTAACTCTTTAACTATCTGTAATATTTACTCTCCAGCCCTCTCTCCATCTATTTCTCTTTCTTTTTCAATGACTCTATTGATCTCCAGCAACTTTTACTTCACTCACATATTTTGCCTTTTGTTTTTTTTTTTGTTTTCTTCAAAGTTGCGTGGACAAGTTATGTGCATGTGATTCGATTCTTTGGAATACCTACTAACATCATCAACGCCAACCTATCAACATTGTTTTCTTCTTTGCACGTGAGCACTTTAAATGATCACAAAAAGCAAAAAATCTTCAATTGTTGTTGTTTGTGTTGCCGGTGATGGCTCGTTTTGCACATAACCACAAATTTGCTATATTGTTGTTAGTGCCACTCAGGCACACAAACAATCAGTGACAGCCGCCAGGTAACATATTGTTTTATACACAACAGTGACTTCCATAAATGACAATAATGGTTGTGTCTGTCTAACCGGTGAGACAGACATTTAAGTGTTTGCCTTTTGTGGCCTGAGTGTGTCTCTCTGTCTATTTTTAAATCAGGCTTTGATTATTTCTGCTTAACGCTTTAGGCGCCAATTACTTATGCGAACTAGTTGTATTGTATTCGTACACAGGTATGGTCAAGCATTGTGGTGTAGTCATTGTAATCAATGGCATCAGGCGTCTGATGATGGTCAGTTAAAAAGTTACAGTGGTGGAGAAAAGTATTTATCGTTGTATGTTTTTGAGGGGATTATTGCAGTCCTGTTTGATCCATGCCTGATCTAATAGAAATGTATGTACCCAGTGGCAGGGAACATTTTGATTAAAAGAATTACGAACTGAGGATGAACCCAATCCACTGCTGAGCCGATTTATTCGTCGCCTGTATATTATTATACCCTCCACTATAGGATGGGGCGGTATATTAACTTTGTCATTCCGTTTGTAACACATCGAAATATTGCTCTAAGGCCCCATAAAGTGTATATATTCTGGGTCGTGGTGGAATTCTGAGTCGATCTGAGCCTGTCCGTTCGCCCGTCTGTCTGTTGAAATCTCGCTAACTTCCGAACGAAACAAGCTATCGACTTGAAACTTGGCGCAAGTAGTTGTTATTGATGTAGGTCGGATGGTATTGTAAATGGGCCATATCGGTCCACTTTTACGTATAGCCCCCATACAAACGGACCCCCCAAATTTGGCTTGCGATTGCTCTAAGAGAAGCAAATTTCATCCGATCTGGCTGAAATTTGGTACATGGTGTTAGCATATGGTCTCTAACAACCATGCAAAAATTGGTCCACATCGGTCCATAATTATATATAGCCCCCATATAAACCGATCCCCCGATTTGGCTTGCAGAGTCTCTAAGAGAAACAAATTTAATCCGATCCGGCTGAAATTTGGTACATGATGTTAGTATATGGTCTCTACTGACCATGCAAAAATTGGTCCATATCGGTCCATAATTATATATAGCCCCAATATAAACCGATCCCCCGATTTGGCTTGCGGAACCTCTTGTAAGACCAAAATTCATCTGATTCAGTTGAAATTTGGTTCGTGGTGTTAATATATGGCCTCAAACACCCATGCAAAAATTGGTCGAAATCGGTCAATAATTATATATAGGCCCCATATAAATCGATCCCCAGATTTGACCTCCGGAGCCACTTGGTACAGCAAAATTCATCCGATTCGGTTGAAATTTGGTACGTGATGTTAGTATATGGTATCCAACAACCATGCAGGAATTGGTTCATATCAATCCATAATTATATATAGCCCCCATATAAACCGATCCCTAGGTTTGACCTCTGGTACCTTTTGGAGAAGCAAAATTCATCCGATCTGGTTGAAATTTGGTACGTGTAGTAGTATATCATATTTAACAACCATACCAAAAACAACCATCAGTCCATAATCACATATAGCCCCCATATAAACCGATCCCGAGATTTGGTTTTGGAGCCTCTTGGAGGAGCAAATTTCATCCGAGTCAGTTGAAATTTTGGTACATTGTGCTAGTATATGGCCGTTAACAACCATGCCTAACTAGGTCCATATCGGTCTATAGTTAAATATAGCCCTCAGATAAATCGATCCCCAATTACACAAAAATTGGCCCATATGAAGTTCATAAACAATTCTATATAGCCCCCATATAAGCGACCCCCATATTTCAATTCTGGCTCTCTAGGTATCGTGCAAAAAGTCCATATCGATTCGTAATTATTTGTAGACTTACCTATACATACATTTTTTGTCTAGTATATACCACGTATGAACTAACTCACAATTAAGAAAACGATGTTAAGAAGTTTTAAGATACCACAAACCAAGTAATTCGATTGTGGATGACAGTCTTTCGTAGAAGTTTCTGCGCAATCCATGGTGGAGAGTACATAAGATTCGGCCTGGCCGAACTTACGGCCGTATATACTTGTTATTAATGGAATCAGAACCCCCATGAGATTAGTTGTACAATGCAATTTACATTTTATTCATCTCTGCTGTGCATGATTATTATATTAAAATAAATATATGTTGATCAAATTGAGGTTAAATTTTTGTCGATATTAGATCAAATAATCGGCAGCGGCGTTGACTTGTCAATATTTGTTCATTCATTCTCTCATCATTAATGATTATAAGAAATGTTGTAAGAATAATTATATCGAGTAGAAAAAGAGCTTCCAAAAAATTAACTTGTGATCCGAAAGTAATGCATATTTGGTTAATATCCAATGAATTTTACATGAGCTAGCCATAGGACGGAAGTAAACCATTTTCGGATCCTTGCATTGCTTTGGAAGTTGTGCATTGAAAATTCATTTCAAAAAAATTCCACCAATTTCACTTTTTATTTTATCATTTCTTTTTTACTACATTGGAAGTGGAAAACAATTGCTAGCAGTTCCGGGAATACGCTTCAACAGAAGTGTTTGTGGAACAACTCCGATTTATTTTTTGCTTGGAACGTATACCAGCTTAGGAAAGTATGGGTGAGGTCTTATTCCACTCCAGAAAAATTATAGCCATTACTCCCCCTCCAGAAACCCTATTTACGAGTTCCTACTACATATTATTACCATACTTTAGTTAGGGATTATAAGCCCCCTACGACTACTTGTATACCCGTTGTATAATGGCCACATTAAAGGTCTGTATATTCCACCTTTGTGGATTAAATAAAACTTTTCCAGAGGATTTTCAGAACATGTGTGGTGGGGAAATTGCTGAAGACTTATGTGCTGATGTGCTTCGCCATAAACGTTTAGCCTTCTAAAAAATTAATTTTCAGATGATGGTGGTGTTCAGAGACAATTCTTAGTAGCGTTTTGGCAACAGCGACATAAAATTCTACAGAAGAGATTTTTCGAAGGAAATGTTA
This sequence comes from Haematobia irritans, assembly GCF_050003625.1. Taxonomy (NCBI): domain Eukaryota; kingdom Metazoa; phylum Arthropoda; class Insecta; order Diptera; family Muscidae; genus Haematobia; species Haematobia irritans. The sequence goes on from NC_134401.1 coordinate 120,673,338, forward strand.
CTAGTAAAGCTGACCATATTCTCTAAATAACTGTGTGAGGGTTCTAAACAATTGTTCACTCTATTTAAGAATATGGTACAAAATGCAAAAATCGACTTTTGTCAAAAAAGTCGAAGCGAAGTGTTTATCTCTTCCAAGTCGTTTTTCTCTTTAAAATCGACTTGTCGACATTCACCAAAAAGTCAAAAGTCGCGTCCCTAAAAGTCGGTAATGGTAAAAGTTGGAAGTTAGTTTTTTTTTTAAATTTTAATATCAAAAAACAATTAACTTATAAATTTGGGGAAAAGTCGATTGGCGAAAGTCAATTAAAAAAAAAAAAAATCAAAAATACGAATTTTGTACAATTTTCTAAAGTCGAAAAATCAACTTTTTGAATATCATTACACTTAAACAAAAAGTTAACCCTGTATGGCACTAAAGCCAAATTAACTCTATTTTAGGTCATGGAATTATTATGTTTGCAGAAATTTTCCGTGACCTTAAAAATGCTTTGCGAACGGTGGTTACATGAACTAAAAAGCGGGAATATATACACATATTAAGCATAAAGATTTACAAAATTCATGTCTCCCACAAATAGTTCAGGATTCCTTAAAATTTGTAAATTTTGCCAATAATGCGTCCATCTTGAACTTCATGTGGCACTTTTCGTAATTTTGAACTCAATTTTTTTTTTTAAATTACGAAATTTTTTAAGTGAAAAAAAAAATAATAAAGTATAATAAATTTTCTTGAATCCATCAAAGAGTATATGTATTTCGTTTGTGCTACAGTTCATTCAAAATTTTCTAAAATTAATCAAAATTTTCTAAAATTAGCCAAAACTTCCTTCCTGGTGGTTCACTGTTTGTTAAATTACAATATTCAACATAATCCTACCACAGGAAATCCACATAGTAGACTTTTCAAATATTTCGATATATTTATCTGATCTACACTGGTAGAAAAAGTTTCGTTATATTAATGAAATGTGTCATTAAAATTGAGCCAATGAAACAAATTCATTGATATAACGAAATTTTTCGTTATTATAACGAAATTTCTGTTAGTCAACGAAACGTTTCGTTCTATCAACGAATATTTTCATTGTATGAATGAAAATGTTTCATTGTATCAATGAAAAATTTTCGTTGGCTCAATTTTAATGAAATTTTCTTTGTGTGTAAGTAAATCGAAGTTTCGAATCACTGAGATTGTTTTTTGTTGCTCATTAATTTTTTTCACTTGATCGTCACTTTTTACCATCACTGTATGCCATACACTTAAATGGTAGTGAAACTATTATTGGCTTGTTATAATCCATTTTAGCGTTGGGTGCTGCGTAATTTGTTGTGGCAATTTGTGTGTTGTAAACATCAAAATTGATTAAAAAATTCTTTTGCAAATCTAATGAATACCAGTTGTGATGTATGCAGAAGGGAGTAGAAGAACATTTGTCTGTATTTCTAAAAATATTGTATAGGCTTATAAAAATAGATTAAACAAGTCTCGTGTAATAACTATTCAATGATGCAAGTATGGTAGTTAAGTTAACTAGTTCTGTACAAAGATTTGCTATCCTATATTTTGATATGGAATATACAGAGAGATCTATTTCATTGGTAACAATTATAAAGAGTAAGTCAATTCAGAGATCTTCCCAGATTAAAAATGAAACGGCTATTTTTTGTTCAATTGGAAAAAATATTCGAAATTCATTACTTTTTGTATATCGTGTAGTATGCCAGCAAAAATGCTTTTCTTGAGATTGGCATAATTTTCACTTCTCAAGAATTTCTCTTGAGGTGATATGTAAAATCCTTTGTCTGAAGTAGTTTTCCTAATAAATTTATACAAGGTCTTGGGTTCGATTCCTGCTTCGACCGAACACCAAAAAGATTTTCAGCGCACCCAGAGAAGGAATATGATCACCTCAAACATGTTTTAAGATCAAAATGTTATTTTTGGGCGGTGATCATGTAACATGGTCTTCGCAACCATGTTATTTTCTCGGAAATCATGTATCTGATTTCGGCAAGCAGGTTATATTTGACGAGAAAATAACATTTTAGTAACAAATATGTTACATGTTCACCATACAAAAATAACATTTTGCTCTTGAAACAGGTTTGAGGTGATCATATTCCTTCTCTGCGTGCGGTGGATTATCCCATCTCAGTAATGCTGGTGACATTTCTGAGGGTTTCAAAGCTTCTCTAAGCGGTTTCACTGCAATGTGCAATGCCGTTCGGACTCAGTTATAAACAAGTATATAAAGCCGTAAGTTCGGCCAGGCCGAATCTTATGTACCCTCCACCATGGATTGCGTAGAAACTTCTACGAAAGACTGTTATACACAATCGAATTACATGGGTTGTGGTATCTTAAAACTTCTTAACATCGTTTTCTAAATTGTGAATTAGTCCATACGTGGTACATATTAGACAAAAAAGTTATGTATAGGTAAGTCTACAAATAATTACGAATCGATATAGACTTTTTGCACGATACGTAGAAAGCCAGAATTGAAATATGGGGTCGCTTATATGGGGACTATATAGAATTATGAACTTGATATGGACCAATTTTTGTGTGATTGGAGATCGATTTATCTGAGGGCTATATATAACTATAGACCGATATGGACCTAGTTAGGCATGGTTATTAACGGCCATATACTAGTAAATGTACCAAATTTCAACTGACTCGGATGAAATTTGCTCCTCCCAGAGGCTCCAAAACCAAATCTCGGGATCGGTTTATTTAGGGGCTATATATGGACTGATATGGGCCACTTTTGGCATGGTTGTTAAATATCATATACTACCACCACGTATCAAATTTCAACCAGATCGAATGAATTTTGCTTCTCCGAAAGGCACCGGAGATCAAATAATTATGGACTTATATGAACCAATTCCTGCATGGTTGTTGGATACGATATACTAACATCACGTACCAAATATCAACTGAATCAGATGAATTTTGGTCTTCCAAGAGGCTCCGGAGGTCAAATCTGGTGATCGGTTTATATGGGGGACCGATGTGGACCAATTTTTGCATGGTCATTAGAGACCATAGACTAACACCATGTACCAAATTTCCGGATCCAAAAAGCACATCTCCTTACTTTTCTCCATTTCGAAAATATCATCAAAAATTTTCTATTCCATTCCAAAATTTTCTGTTCCATTCCAAAATTTTCTATGGAATTTATATGACCAACATAAATTTATTTTATTCGATCGATATTGGTGTTCATACCAATCTTTGTCGTAAAAATAAAACTTGGTTATTTTTACCGGTTCTTGAGGTGAATGGGCTCCCTCTTCATTTGATAAACGACACAGACTTGATTGATAATCTTATCGTAATGTAATTACGACAACAAAAGGAAATCAATGAATTGTTTTATAATCCATTCAGTTATGACCTACTATGAATTATTTTAGTTTAGTTATGAGTAACGGTAATAACATAAGAATGAATGAAATATGTTTACTTCCATAGTTTTTGTTGTGACAAAGTGGAAGTAGCACACATATAAAGGTACTTGAGAAAAGAATATGAGATTAGAAAAATCTCTGTAGATAAACTAACTATACCAAGACTATTTTTTTATTAGCCTAAGTAGTTCAGACAGACTTATTCAATGGAGTTTGTGTAGGGCTGCATATTCGGCTAGGCTCGATTTTGGTTCTATTTGACTTCTTTTGCTGTGGATTTGGTTTAATTTATTATTTTTTTTATTTTTTTTTAACCAATGTGTGCTTACTTGTTTTCCGCTTATTTTATTTTAAATTATTCGTTTTTTTCAAATTTACGTATTTATTTATTTAAGTTGTATTACTTGTTATTGGGATTAATTTTTATACCTACCACCATAGAATGGTGATGGTGGTATAAAAAGTTTGTCTTTCCTTTTGTAACACATCAAACTGTCGATTTCCTACTATATAAAATATATATGTTTTTGATCAGGGAGAAATTCTTAACCATGTCCGTCTGTCTGTCTGTTGTAATTACGCTGTAGCTTTCAATAATGACGCTATCGTTTTGAAATTTGGCACATATTCGTTTTTTTGTTTGCAGGCGGGTAATGTACAAAGTCCCCATATAACAGGTTGGCTGATAAGTCTCCGGTCTGACACATATATGGCGTCGCTAGTATTAAATGCATATTAGTTTTATATAGTACCGACTTTCAAATGATTCGTGCCGAAATTTGACGTCTGTAAGTCAATTAGTTTGTGAGATAGAGCGTCTTTTGTGAAGCAACTTTTGTTATTGTGAAAAAAATGGAAAAAAAGGAATTTCGTGTTTTGATAAAATACTGTTTTCTGAAGGGAAAAAATACGGTGGAAGCAAAAACTTGGCTTGATAATGAGTTTCCGGACTCTGCCCCAGGGAAATCAACAATAATTGATTGGTATGCAAAATTCAAGCGTGGTGAAATGAGCACGGAGGACGGTGAACGCAGTGGACGCCCGAAAGAGGTGGTTACCGACGAAAACATCAAAAAATCCACAAAATGATTTTGAATGACCGTAAAATGAAGTTGATCGATATAGCAGAGGCCTAAAGATATCAAAGGAACGTGTTGGTCATATCATTTATCAATATTTGGACATGCGGAAGTTCTGTGGGTGCAAAATGGGTGCCGCGCGAGCTCACATTTGACCAAAAACAACAACGTGTTGATGATTCTGAGCGGTGTTTGCAGCTGTTAACTCGTAATACACCCGAGTTTTTCCGTCGATATGTGACAATGGATGAAACATGGCTCCATCACTACACTCCTGAGTCCAATCGACAGTCGGCTGAGTGGACAGCGACCGGTGAACCGTCTCCGAAGCGTGGAAAGACTCAAAAGTCGGCTGGCAAAGTAATGGCTTCTGTTTTTTGGGATGCGCATGGAATAATTTTTATCGATTATCTTGAGAAGGGACAAACCATCAACAGTGACTATTATATGGTGTTATTGGAGCGTTTGACGGTCGAAATCGCTGCAAAACGGCCCCATATGAAGAAGAAAAAAGTGTTGTTCCACCAATACAACGCACCGTGCAACAAGTCATTGAGAAAGATGGAAAAAATGCATGAAGTGGGCTTCGAATTCCTCCCCACCCACCGTATTCTCCAGAACTGGCCCCCAGCGACTTTTTCTTGTTCTCAGACCTCAAAAGGATGCTCGCAGGGAAAAAATTTGGATGCATATAGCATGAGCTTTGGTGATCGCCGAAACTGAGGCAAAACCGAAGGAGTATTACCAAAATGGTATCAAAATATTGGAAGGTCGTTATAATCGTTGTATCGCTCTTGACAAAAAAATGTGTTTTTCTTTGTTAGACCGGGGACTTATCAGCCAACCTGTTGAAGTATTGAGAAACATCTCATATTTTCGAACGTTTTTTTTTTGCTTCGTAGTCAAGATCTACACCCAGAGAAGGAATATGATCACCTCAAACATGTTTTAAGAGCAAAATGTTATTTTTGGGTGGTGACCATGTAACATGGTTTTCGCAACCATGTTATTTTCTTGGAAATCATGTATCTGATTTCGGCAAGCAGGTTATATTTGACGACAAAATAACATTTTAGTGACAAACATGTTACATGGTCACCATACAAAAATAACATTTTGCTCTTGAAACATGTTTGAGGTGATCATATTCCTTCTCTGCGTGTACAAATTAAAGGACGATTTCATTAGAATTTTCTTGTATTGTAGAAGTCAAGTTGAGCTTAGTCCAAAAATTTTCTTTCATATGAAGATACCCATTTTTAAGTCAAATCACTTAACAATAAGGGCAGAACGACTTCATTGAAAAGTTTATCAATTTTTGGACAAGTAAAAAACTTTATAGAGACAAATGCGTCCTCTATGCTAAGTAAAAATCGCAATCGTATTTTAAGGACAGACAATATTTGGTCTCACGACAATATTTTTGGTCAGTGCAGGATGTAAAAGGCATAAAAGATTACGAAAATTTACTATTCCAATTAATTTTGGTGGGTTTAAAATTTATTTGTGGGTAAAGATTTTTTTATTACTTACTTGAAATTTAAATGAATTTGCCATTATTAAAATGTTCACAAATTTGATTTTTGCATTTATTTCCAAATTCCATCGAACTAATATTCCTTTACCAAAGATCTAACATTTCGTTCGGTGTTAGTTAGTGAAATTTACAAAAATCTAAATTATTTGCTTTCACCCTCTATTGCCATAAAAAGAAAAAACAAGTATATACGGCCGTAAGTTCGGCCAGGCCGAATCTTATGTACCCTCCACCATGGATTGCGTAGAAACTTCTACGAAAGACTCTCATCCACAATCGAAATACTTAGGTTGTGGTATCTTAAAACTTCTTAACATCGTTTTCTAAATTGTGAGTTAGTCCATACGTGGTATATATTAGACAAAAAAGTTATGTATAGTTAAGTCTACAAATAATTACGAATCGATATGGACTTTTTGCACGGTACGTAGAGATCCAGAATTGAAATATGGAGGTCGCTTATATGGGGGCTATATAGAATGATGAACTTGATATGGACCACTTTTTGTGTGATTGGAAATCGATTTATCTGAGGGATATATATAACTATAGACCGATATGGACCTAGTTACGCATGGTTTTTAACGACCATATACTAGCACAATGTACCAAATTTCAACTCACTCGGATGAAATTTGCTCCTCCAAGTGGCTCCAAAACCAAATCTCGGGATCGGCATGGTTGTTAAATATCATATACGATCACCACGTACCAAAATTTCAAGCAGATCGGATGAATTTTGCTTCTCCAAAAGGCACCGGAGGTCAAATCTGGGGATCGGTTTATATGGGAGCTATATAATTATGGGCTGATAGGAACCAATAATTGCATGGTTGTTGGATACCATATACTAACATCACGTACCAAATTTCAACCGAATGGGAAGAATTTTGCTCTTCCAAGGGGTTCTGGAGGTCAAATCTGGGGATCGGTTTATATGGGGCCTATATATAATTATGTACCGATTTCGACCAATTTTTACATGGGAGTTTGAGGCCATATATTAACACCACGTACCAAATTTCAACTGAATCAGATGAATTTTGGTCTTCCAAGAGGCTCCGGAGGTCAAATCTGGTGATCGGTTTATATGGGGGCTATATATAATTATGGACCGATGTGGACCAATTTGTGCATGGTTGTTAGAGACCATATACTAACACCATGTACCAAATTTCAGCCGGATCGGATGAAAATTGCTTCTCTTAAAGGCCTCGCAAGCCAAATCGGGGGATCGGTTTATATGGGGGCTATATATAATTATGGACCGATGGGGACCAATTTTTGCATGGTTGTTAGAGACCATATACTAACACCATGTACCAAATTTCAGCCTGATCGGATGAAATTTGCTTCTCTTAGAGGCCTCGCAAGCCAAATCGGGGGATCGGTTTATATGGGGGCTATATATAATTATGGACCGATGTGGACCAATTTTTGCATGGTTGTTAGAGACCATATACTAACACCATGTACCAAATTTCAGCCGGATCGGATGAAATTTGCTTCTCTTAGAGGCCTCGCAAGCTAAATTTGGGGGTCCGTTTATATGGGGGCTATACGTAAAAGTGGACTGATATGGCCCATTTTCAATACCATCCGACATACATCAATAACAACTACTTGTGCCAAGTTTCAAGTCGATAGATTGTTTCGTTCGGAAGTTAGCGTTATTTCAACAGACGGACGGACGGACGGACGGACATGCTCAGGTCGACTCAGAATTTCACCACGACCCAGAATATATTTACTTTATGGGGTCTTAGAGCAATATTTCGATGTGTTACAAACGGAATGACAAAGTTAATATACCCCCCATCCTGTGGTGGAGGGTATAAAAAAACAAACAAATATAATATGATAAATTGATTAATGATAGATTTTTTTTTGTTTCCACATCAATGAAATGCAATTTTTCATAAAAAATTTTTATAATTGGTAGAAATCAATCATCAATTCAAGCAAAAAACAATTGGGTTGATGAATATTCATAACTAAGAAAAACAATTTATTTATAGAATTGAAAAAGAATAAAAAAAAAACAATTTGACATTGAAATTTTACTATTCAATTTATGGTAGTTTTATGCTTTCCACTCTTGTTGCCGCAAAGGTCATAATTATATAATTGAATCATATTACAAACTTATGTGTTTAATAGTGACTGAATAATATCCCAACAAACATTTTGGAAAAGTTTGATTTGCCCACTGAAATTTGGGTTTGAAAAACTTGATTCGTTTTTCCAGTATAACATATATGTGTATATCAGAGTTTCAAAATTTGTCGTTTATATTAAAATTAAATTTAAAATAAAAATTAACATATGTTTTCTCTCACAATGGTATTTAATTTGTTAGAGTCAAACTATAAAAGTTAATTTTTTATCGTTAATGTACACATTCAATCATTTATTGCTGTGTTACCACATGGATACCGCAGAATATTTTCAAAGCACACTTTTGATATGCTCTCTTAGAGAAAATTTCAAATGCTAATAAAAAGATAAATAAATTAAATTAGAGTACTTTACTGTTTAATGGCCATACTATTCGATATATTTACTTACGATATTATGAATAGTAAATACACGAATATCACAGTTATTAGCACGATATAAAGACGATATATATGTATCGTCATACAGAAGAAAATATATATAGGCCAGCTCGTGGACCCGCTAGCAGGATTGCCATTTTGGTCCGATCGGACCAAAATTGGTCCAAAAAATTATTAAATTTTAAATTTGATCCGGTGGTCGGACCAAATGGAATTTGGTTGATTTTGGTCCATTTTCGTTAAATTCGTATTTTTTCAAGATTTTTAAAATTTTGACAATTTGTTAAAAATTTGAAATAAAATTTTACAAAAATTTTCTGTAGAAATAAAATTTTGCCAAAATTTTGTACAGAAATAATCTTAAAAAATGTATAGATACAAAATTATGCCAAAAATTGGTAAAATTTAATATACAAATAAAATTTTGCGATAACCTTCTATAGAATTTACAATTAAGTAAAGTTTAAAGTCGGGCGGGGCCGACTATATTATACCCTTCACCATTATGCAGACCAAAATTTGTGTTACCATCTCAACTTCTTAAATTTATTGGGAGTTATTATCAAGGTTTATATTCCCATATTTTTTGTACTTCGCTAGAATTATAATTAAAAAATAAATCGGCTAACACCCTGGGTTAAACACAATGTTAGTAAAAAAATTTGGGAAATATAAAGCTGGAGCAATTTTGATGCAATTGTACAAAAGAGCATTTATGATTTATCAGGCGATACATATGTATTCGAGATATAGGACAATTTGAGTAATATTTACAAGTTTTGCTACTCAGCAGTGTCGATTTTACAAGGATATTGCATAAATCTAGTCAAGATTTATGGTCAATTGTGGGTTGTAATATATAATTTGGACAATTCGGGCGATATTTCCACAAGTCGGAGCTTTATTTAAAATTTGACCATTCTGTGGAAAGTTTGGCATTACAGTGTGTAGGATATGAATACGATACGATATACTATTAAACGTACTCCTTATGCAAAATTTGAAGCAACTCAGGGCATAACTCTGGCTTTTGAAGCCATATAGTACAAATCGGACGGAAGATATATATTGCAGCTGTATCAAAATCTGAACCGATTTGAACCAAATTTGGCACGCTTAACGTTACTATTGAACGTACTCCTTGTGCAAAATTTGAAGCAAATCAGGGCAAACTTCTGGCTTTTGAGGCCATATGAGTCTAAATCGGGCGAAAGATATATATGGGAGCTATATCTAAATCTGAACTGATTTTAATCAAATTTAGCACACTGAGTGATACTCTTAAACGTACTTCTTGTGCAAAGTTTGAAGAAATCAGGGCAAAAATCTGGCTTTTGAGGCCATATTAGTCGAAATCGGACGAAAGATATATATGGACTCTATATATATATCTGAACCGATTTGGCTGATATTTTGCATATCTTACGAAAGCCCCAAAATATTTGGCTGCCCGAAATTTTGAGAAAATACGTTGATAAATACGTCAATTATGACCATAAGCGTAGGAAGGCCTCTGGGGAGGGGGCTTAGACCCCCCGCAGAAAAAATTTAGCCCCCCCCCCAGAATTTGAAAACCTATTTACGATTTTACATTTTTATAAAAATTAGACAAGTATATACAACCGCACAAAGTTCCGCTAAAGACTTTCATGCACAATCGAATTACTTGGGTTGTGGTAGCAGTTGCCGATGGCAATGTTTGAAGACTGATATTTATGAAATAGAGCTGTGATTGAACTTATGGTTTAGTTGAATAACTAACAGCCTGTTTCTGTATGTCGAACGAGTTCAATCGATCGACTGAAATGCATAGAAACAGCTGCTTTTTGGTTATAAATTCAGCTGTTTGTTTCCATTTTAGTCGATCGACAGAGCTCATTCGACATACAGAAACAGGCTGTAAAGCTCCTTTATTATATTGTTTAGTCTGGTTTAGTCATCTTAATTAAAAAATAGTAACTGGTATTAAAACTATTCTTTCATAAATTAATATCTTAATAATGCTGCAAAAAAGCGTCGCCAAAAAAAGTGAAAATGTTCTTTTTGAGTCCGGAAGTGGTGCAAAATTGGCGGAGAAGCGATGAATGTAATAGGAACTTCTAAAGAAAACCAAAAATTACGCATTAAAATATGAAAAAACTGAAGTAAAATACTTCCTGTGTAGTTAATATAATTAACTGCTTTGTCAGGACATTTTTGGAAGTGCTTTTAAAGTTGTGCCTTTAAAACAAATCCCAATTTTTTTGCTGGGAAAAGTGTGGAACTACTTTTAGTTGCTTTATTATATATTATTTTGATGTCTATTTTTTATTCTTTTTTATGAAATAAAACAATAATTGAACCTATAAGTTCAGTCTATAAATTTTTAGCTGGGGGGGGGCTATAGCCCCCCCTAGGAAAATTGTCTAGCTACGCTAATGATTATGACCAGATCGGTGATAAATATATATGGCAGCTATAGCTAAATCTGAACCGATTTTTTTTTCAAAATCAATAGCGATTGTCTTTGAGCCAATCTAAAATTCTGTACCACATTTGAGGATGATCGGACTTAAACTGCGAGCTGTACTTTGCACACAAAATTACATATACGGACAGACGGACTCAGAATTTAATTCTAAGACGATCGGTAAACGATGGGTCTCAGACTTTTCCTTCTTGGCGTTACATACAAATGCACAAACTTATTATACCCTGCACCACAGTAGTGGTGAAGGGTATACAAATTTGACAAAAATTTCTATAGAAACCAAATATTTGCTACATTTTCTATAGCAATAAATTTTTGGCTAAATTTTCTATAGAAATGGAATTTTGACAAAATTTCCTAAAGAAATGAAATTTTGACAAATTTTTTGACAAATAAAATTTGAGCAAAATTTTCTATAGAAATAAAATTTGGACAAAATTTTCTATAGAAATAAAATTTGAACCAAATTTTCTATAGAAATAAAATTTTGACATAATTTTCTATAGAAATAAAATTTGGACAACATTTTCTATAGACATAAAATTTTGAAAAAATTTTCTATAGAAATAAAATTTCTATAGAAATAAAATATTGACAAAATTTTTTGTTGAAATAAAATTTTAGCAAAATTTTCTATAGAAATACAATTTCGACAAAATTTTTTATAGAAATAAAATTTGGATAAAATTTGCTATAGAAATAAAATTTGAACAAAATTTTTTATAGAAATAAAATTTGGACAAAATTTGCTATAGAAATAAAATTTTGACAAATATTTTATAGAAATACAATTTCGACAAAATTTTCTATAGAAATACAATTTTGACAAAATTTTTTATAGAAATACAATTTTGACAAAATTTTCTATAGAAATAAAATTTTAACAAAATCGTCTGTAGAAATAAGATTTGGAGAACATTTTCTGTAGAAAAAAAAATTGACAAAATTTTCTATAGAAATAAACATTATTAATTAAAAAAAATATGTGACAAAATTTTCTATTAAAGTAAAATTTTGGAAAAATTTTAACTTTTAAAATGTATCAATTTAGTTTGGAAAAATGGTCCGCTGGTACGAATTTTGGTCCAATTTTGGAAAAATGTTGGTCCAAAAAAAATTCATTGTGGCAACGCTGCCCGCTTTATCACAATGGACTGAATAGTCTAAGTGAGCCTGAATCTTAATCGGGCTGCCACTTTTAACGCTGCCAGCTAGAGACCCACAAAAATGCAAGCTTAGAGGAAAACACCTCAGCTTTCACACAAAGGACTTATGTTGATATCTTTATCCATTCAAAATATCCTGCACCACCGTGTAGATCTAAATTTTCGATACTATATCACATCCGTCAAATGTGTTGAGTGCTATATATAAAGGTTTGTTACAAATACATACATTTAAATATCACTCGGTCTGGACAGAATTTGATAGACTTCCACAAAATCTATAGACTCAAAATTTAAGTCGGCTAATGCACTGGGGTGGAGCACAATGTTAGTAAAAAAATGGGAAACATTTAAATCTGAAGCAATTTTAAGGAAACTTCGCAAAAGTTTATTTATGATTTATCGCTCGATATATATGTACTAGAAGTTTAGGAAAATTAGAGTCATTTTTACAACTTTTCGACTCAGCAGTGGCGATTTTACAAGGAAAATGTTAATATTTTCACCATTTTTGTCGAAATCAGAAAAATATATATATCTGAACCGATTTCAACCAAATTTGGCACGCATAGCTACAATGCTAATTCTACTCCCTATGCAAAATTTCAACTAAATTGGAGCAAAAAATTGGCCTCTATGGTCATATGAGTGTAAATCGGGCGAAAGCTATATATGGGAGATATATCTAAATCTGAACCGATTTCAATAAAATTTGGCACACTTGATTACACTACTAATTGTACTCCTAGTGCAAAATTTCAAGCAAATTGGGGTAAAACTCTGGCTTCTGGGACCGTATTAGTCCATATCGGGCGAAAGATATATATATATGGGAGCTATATCTAAATCTGAACCGATTTCAATAAAATTTGGCACACTCGACTATAGCACTAATTGTTCTTCTTGTGCAAAATGTTAAGCAAATTAGGATAAAACTCTGGCTTCTGGGGCCATATAAGTCCATATCGGGCGAAATATATATATGGGAGCTATATCTAAATCTGAACTGATTTCTTCCAAAATCAATAGGGTTCTAATCTGAGTCAAAACACATACTTGTGCCAAATTTGAAGTCGATTGGACTAAAACTGCGACCTAGACTTTAATTACAAAAATGTGTTCAAGGACAGACGGACATGGCTACATCGATTCAGGAGCCCACCCTGAGCATTTCTGCCAAAGACACCATATGTCTATCTCTTCTCCTTCTGGGTGTTGCAAACATATGTACTAACTTATAATACCCTGTTCCACAGTGTGGCGCAGGGTATAAAAAGCGAATTGGATGCACTGTGCGTCCCTCCGTTAAAATCGTATTTCTTCCTTAAACTAAATGTTTTTCTATATATGAGGAAATAGTTTCATCCTACATCCTTCCCTCCGTCATTTCTTATGAGATGGATATTATTCTATAAATGGATTATTTAGAAAGTGACAGAAATGGGTAAAAAAGTGGTACAAATATATAAACAATAGTGCGGGAACGGAAATAATGTAAATTTACACATATTCCTAAAAATCTTTCTCTTGCTTCCGAAAAGGTGCTATGCATTGTCTTTAGGGCGCAATTGTTAAAATAAATTACCTCTTAATTAAAAAGGAATTTTTCGTGATATTTTTTTTTTAATTTTCCGCGGTAACACTGGTACCATCTTTATTTCTTGTAACAATTAGAATTAATGAATTACCGGAATTCTAATGGGCATAAATCATTTTTGAATTTTTTTTTGGATAATGTAACAATAGAAATCTTTTTTTTTAAACAAATTTATTGACCACTACATTGCGTTGCGAACTGTAACTTGTAAACATTGGTTTTTGTAGGGACCTTATACTGTACAAAAGAATTCTCAGAAATTCTTGTGGAAATCAAATGTATGCCTTCATTCATGATATACGTTTTCTCCAAGGAATTTGCTACATATCCAATTATGAATTTGTTGGCATTTTTTGGACAAATATCAATTTACGACAACCAAACAATCCATGAGGTTTCAATTTCATATGAAAGAGACACACTTAAGATATGACAAAATATTCATTCAAATGAAGCGCCGTGGCTCTTAATTGATGTCAATTTAATTGAATTGTGGTTATAAAGTGGAGGAACAAGAGTAAGTTGCGAATTGGGACGTTTACTTTCTATATACATACGAGTATAAGAAAGATAAATAAAACGAGACAAGGAACTTAGACATTATCAAGTGCAAAGACACAAAAAAACTTTAACTGAGTTTTTCAGCTCGCTTTTGGATAATTTGGAAAAAGATTGACACGTGAAAGTTTGGTAGATACTTGTTTGTATTCTGTGATCGCAAATGTTAATGAACTTTAATTAAATGAAATATTTTTTTTATGGGCTGATTGTTTAATGTCTGACATTGAATTTAGTGGTGTTTGGAATATTAGAACCACGTGGTTTTGAATGGACAGTTTTTTATTTGTTGTAAGACAAATATTTTAAATGATGGTTGAATATGAGGGAAACATGTATTCTGCGTCCTTCCTTCGAATTCGGGACTTTGAATTCGAAACATTCTTCAGTTGAATTTAAATTTGCATTTTTATTGAGTTTGGTGCCTGCAGGCTCCAGGTCCTATCATTTACAGTATATCCATTTGCACTTATGCCAACCGATTAAGGTCAAAACAAGTGTTAAATACACAAAAAAAAAATTCACGAAAATTTTTCCAATTAAAATTTTAATTGAGTTCTGAAAAATATTCAATTAAAAATTTAATTGATTCAACAAATTTTTTAATTGAAACAAAAATCAATCACAAAAATAATAGTATCAATTAATTTTTTAATTGGATCAATTAACTTTTTAATTGACCTTCAATTAATTTTTTAATTGATACTATCATTTCTGTGATTGAAGACATTTCAATTAAAAATTAATTGGATCAATTAATTTCGTGATTGAATCAGAAAAAAAAAATTTGTGTGTAGGAATTTGAATATACGAATAGAAGATCAAAGATCAAAATTGTTAATGTTTATGTATCTAAACGTAGCCATAGTTGCATCATGATGTGTAGCATATTTGAAACGTGAACTGTGATCACGCCTGTGAGTGATAAGTCAAAGCTACCATAAAAAGTTGACTTCGAATGGAGCCACAGTTGATTCACTGCTAGAAAGTTGAAGATATCTGCCAACAAATCATCAGCCTTAGTATTCACTATATCGATGGCAAAATTACGCAGGCAGTTGAATGTAAGAGTCGATGGCGAAACAATTCGGACTATAAATAATCCAAAGATCCTCGGGGTTAAATTCGGCAGCCTTTTCAAGTCGTCTGCCCATGCCACTGCAATTTGTTATAAGCTCCGCGGTAGAAACAAGGTCCTCCAATTGCTTACCGGCAGCACTTTGGGTGCAGACAAAGTAACCTTGTCCGACCACCGCCCATAGATTTCACGCGGCAGATTAGGGTGGTTTTGGCCCAACTAAGATCGCCTCAAGTCCTACCTATAAGTGATTGATAGCAGCAGAGTTGACGTGTGTCCATTACATAAGGGCTACATGACACGCGTCATCTTTTCGCTTGTTCAGCCTAACCTACTGGCTTCACTACCAGGTCACTCTGGACACATCTCATCTTAGTAGCAGAGTTCCGCATAGAGTACTGTACGGTTAGGTTAGCTATAGTGACATCCCGTTAATTTCGGCTCACTTAGACCATTCTGTTCATTGTGATAGCACAGGTGGTGAAATTCGCTCATATCAATGAGTGGTCGAAACGGGGATTGAAACCATTACCCTTTGAATGGCACGCCAGACTTCATACCCTCAATATGACTAAATATCGGTATATTTAATATCGTATATGGTAAAACTGTGTAAATATGAGATGCACCTTTCGTAAGCCAGTAGGCGTGGCAGTGGGCGTATCGGTCCAAAATGTGTAGTCATACTTTTTTTGGTATCCCCAATGTTATATGTATTAAATTTCAGAGCTCTAGGTGCTTTCGTTGATTTAGTGCATTAAAAACCTGTCATTGGATATCTCTTATCATTGAATAGTGACCGATTCTATGGAAAGGACCTCATTTTTATAGGGGAGTCCGAACGTCGTTTCGCATTACAAGTGGTTGTGTTGATCTTTGCCGTTAGTTTAGACTCTCTCAGACTGTTCAGTCCATTGTGGTACGTACCGCAGATGGTAAACTTCTCTCTTATCAAGGAATACTGTCCGATGCTATGTTTAGTGAGGAGGGACCTCCTTTTTATACCTCCATTATAATATAGTTCGAACCAAAGAACGGTTGCGATCTACCGCAACCGTAAAATGAATTTCAACCACCAATATCCAATGCAACCAACGACTGTCGGTGGTTGTTAGTATGAGTGTTGGTCTCTCGAAAACAACGTAATAAAACAATCACTTAAATTGCTTACCTCATATCTCAGCAGTTTTGTATTCTCTTCTTTAGTACTCTCTCAATTCTCTTAAGCCATAGACCTTATAATACATAGATGATCCACTATTCTCTTTAAAAAAAATGTGTCAGTTCCAAAAATTTTTCTGACATTTCGTTTCGATTTTTTCGTAAAGAGTCAGTCCCAAATATTAATTTTCGTGCATTTGCTTTTGTGTTGTTCGTAAAGAGCAATGCTGCTCAAAATTAAATTTCGTATTTTCGCGGTTTTGGTCACAATTTTTTGTTCAAATATGAACTTTTAATATATCAATTTATTTACAAATCCTCTGGTGCATCATAAACAGTCTAATTTTATGTAAAATTGGCAAACTACAAAAAGGAAAACGAAAGAGATTGTAATCGTGCTCTTATTTTTCTCGTTAATTCTTAATCTTCGGAACTGTCAAACATAGTTTGACACCCATGGCTCATCTATGTATTAAAAGGTCTATGTTGTATATATACTGTAAGTATACTGCCACACTCGTTTGTTTTATTGCTACGATGCCAATTGGTTTAACTCCGCAAAACACTGCAAACGAATGAGGGTATATACTGGTGGTGTATTTTTTTATACCCTGCGCCACACTGTGGAACAGGGTATTATGAGTTAGGTTAGGTTATGTGGCAGCCCGATGTATCAGGCTCACTTAGACTATTCAGTCCATTGTGATACCACAGTGGTGAACTTCTCTCTTATCACTGAGTGCTGCCCGATTCCATGTTAAGCTCAATGACAAGGGACCTCCTTTTTATAGCCGAGTCCGAACGGCGTTCCACATTCCAGTGAAACCACTTAGAGAAGCTTCGAAACCCTCAGAAATGTCACCAGCATTACTGAGGTGGGATAATCCACCGCTGAAAAACTTTTTGGTGTTCGAACCCACGACCTTGTGTATGCAAGGCGGGCATGCTAACCATTGCACCGCGGTGGCTCCCATTATGAGTTAGTGCATATGTTTGCAACACTCAGAAGGAGACGAGATGGACACATGGTGTCTTTGGCAAAAATGCTCAGAGTGGGATCCTGAGTCGATATAGCCATGCCCGTCTGTCCATGAACACATTTTTGTAATCAAAGTCTAGGTCGCAGTTTTAGTCCAATCGACTTCAAATTTGGCACAAGTATGTGTTTTGGCTCAGAATAGAACCCTATTGATTTTGGAAGAAATTGGTTCAGATTTAGATATAGCTCCCATATATATATTTCGCCCGATATGGACTTATATGGCCCCAGAAGCCAGAGTTTTACCCTAATTTGCTTAAAATTTTGCACAAGAAGAACAATTAGTACTATAGTCAAGTGTGCCAAATTTTATTGAAATCGGTTCAGATTTAGATATTGCTCCCATATATATCTTTCGCCCGATATGGACTAATACGGTCCCAGAAGCCAGAGTTTTACCCCAATTTGCTTAAAATTTTGCACTAGGAGTACAATTAGTAGTGTAGTCAAGAGTGCCAAATTGTATTGAAATCGGTTCAGATTTAGATATAGCTTCCATATATATCGTTCGCCAGATTTACACTCGTATGACCACAGAGGCCAATCTGTTACTCCGATTTAATTGAAATTTTGCACAGGGAGTGGAATTAGCATTGTAGCTGTGCGTGCCAAATTTGGTTAAAATCGGTTCAGATTTAGATATAGCTCCCATATATAGCTTTCGCCCGATTTACACAAATATGACCACAGAGGCCAATTTTTTGCTCCGATTTAGTTGGAATTTTGCACAGGGAGTAGAATTAGCATTGTAGCTATGAGTGCCAATTTTGGTTGAAATCGGTTCAGATTTAGATATAGTTCCCATATATATGTTTTTCTGATTTCGACAAAAATGGTCAAAATACCAACATTTTCATTGTAAAACCGCCGCTGCTTAGTCGAAAAGTTGTAAAAATGACTCTAATTTTCCTAAACTTCTAGTACATATATATCGAGCGATAAATCATAAATAAACTTTTGCTAAGTTTCCTTAAAATTGCTTCAGATTTAAATGTTTCCCATATTTCTTTTTTTACTAACATTGTGTTCCACCCTAGTGGACTTAAATTTTGAGTCTTTTGAGCCGACTTAAATTTTGAGTCTATAGATTTTGTGGAAGTCTATCAAATTCTGTCCATATCGAGTGATATTTAAATGTATGTATTTGGGACAAACCTTTATATATAGCCCCCAACACATTTGATGGATGTGATGTGGTATCGAAAATTTAGATCTACAAAGTGGTACAGGGTATAATATAGTCGGCCCCGCCCGACTTTAGACTTTCCTTACTTGTTTTTTCTTACATTTGTATGAATGTAAGAGATCGCACGGTAATTGGTGTCTCATTCATTGCCACCGACATTTTGTGGGTAAGATTGCAATACAAAAAAACAAAACAAAAAAAGCCACCGGTTGCAGTTCTCTGGTCCGAACTGCTTTTCACATTACGAAGAAATCACTTAGAGAAAGTTTGAAATTCTGAGAAATGTCAGCAGACTTAGTGAGAGGGAATAATCCACCGGGGGATAATGCAAAACCCATTCCTTGGAATTTAATATTCGAAAAATTAACCCGGTTTATCAACTATAGAAAAATTTAATTGCATACTATTAGGCGAAAAAAAGGAAAATTTTCTCACTCACAACTATAGTATGTTATTTGATCTGTAAACTCGTTTATTTGTTTGGACACCGGCCATACCGATCTTAACCGGATTCGGATTCCTCTGTTGGTTAGGGCACTCTTGTAGTTTGCTCAACATAAGCCGAAATCAAAACTTTGATGAAATGTTCAAAAACGTTAATTTAATAATTAGTGGCACAATAAGACATAAAGGTGGCATTAAAATCTAAAAAGTATGACACCTTAGGATCACCGTAGTAAATTTGCCACTAATGTGTCAAAACGGTAACACTGATTGGTATTGAACCAATCATGGACAATGTGCATGATCAAAAATCAAAATTTTCATAATCTTATCTAATATTCATTATTTTGAAAATAAGAAATTCCTAAAAAAATCTTTCCCTTTGATATTACACAATATAAAATTATGATGCAATATTTTTTTCATTCACATACGTGACAAATTGACAGGTTTTCCATTAGTAACAAATTTGTTTTTGTTTTTTTATTATCTACATATTAAATAAATACTCTACATTACTAATAGCTGCAGTTGTGGTAGAGGTATTTAAGGTCTTATATAGTATTGTTGTTCTATTTAATATATACATAAATTCATTGATAAAGTTCTTCAATGGCAGGCAACAATTTCTAATACTCATACGCACAATTGGCCAAATGAGCTTAAGACAGAAGAGAGCGAGAGATAGAGAGAGAGACAGAGTGAGTGAACTAAAATAATGTAAACTACATAAATTTTTATCTATTAAAGCTTCTCACAATCAATGTATTATGCAGTGGGTACAGTTAGAACGCATTTTAATTTAAAAAAAACACCAAGCATTATATTCTTTTATTTACATTTCTATACAGATATCAATAAAAGCTTTGAAATTTTCTATCAAACAAAAAACAAATGTCTTGAAAATGACCTTCGTTTTGTTTCTGCAACTATATATTTCTCTCGGTTTCTCTATGCGGTTTGTGAATTTTTGTAAACTTTGGTAGTAATTTTACACAAAGGAAAACGTTGAAAAATAACATCAATATTTTAAAATACAGCCATATATAAAAGTTTATTGTCACATTTTCGAATAGTGGTGGCAAATAAAAAAAAATAAATAAATAGCAGAAAGCCATTTCGAAAAATATTCTCTCTCTTGTAAAGGCAATAAACGGAAAAGTAATGTTTGCCAATTGTATATTTGCTTATGTTTTTGTAAATTTGCCAATATCATCACATTGTTCGGCTGTGTATGTTAAGAGACTTTGTCTACAGAGAGAGAGAGATAGAGCAAGAGACTTGTTGAAAACTTTTGTGAAGAGAGTGTGTGGGTCGAAAAAAATAAAATAAAAACAAAAATGAAACAAATTGTAGCCGCAACAAGTGAAACAAAAGAAATGAAGCACGTGCGTGCGTCATGATGTTGGCCCCCACATAAAAAAGAAAAGACAACACAACGGGTGCACATCATTACTCATCCGTTTACATACATATGTATACATGAGTTCCCATTTCTCTTACCTCGATCTCCTCTCAACTTCCTCACAAAGTGAAATATTATAATAAATTTTTATCTTGAATTTTGTATTTATACACAATCATCGAGTTTTTAGTATTTCGAACTGTCCGTCCCGCTGCCAGACAGGCCTGCCCATTTTTTTCCACATATATATATGTGGACATTCAACTGTATTGAGTAAAAAAAAATCATTATATTCATGAGCTAATGCTTGTAAAACATTTTAAAACATTACTGCAAACTTTTCAATAATTGGAAAAACTGTGAGTAATATAATTTATAATTTCAGATTGAATTAATGTTTTCTTTTTTTTACTTTTTTCTATCTTTCAGAAATCCAATCCAAATCTAAGTTTGATTAGCACCTAAGGCAATATGAAGAACTCGCTAATAGAGGTGTGTGCATGACAAGAAATTGTCGGGACACGTGTGAATCACGTGAGTCGTGACTCAAAAATCGGAAACAGCTCTCGTGAATGTGCGTTAATAAGACTAAAACAAATATGTCGCGCGTAAGCGTCCGGTACGTGAATGTGCGTGAATAAAATTTCGGCAAAATCACCTTCACGAAAAAAATCAAGATTTAATCCTTACTCGTATATTAACTGAAATTAATTTAGCTGTCGAACTATATTCTATTCATGAATTGTGTTACCTTTGCTCATTCCCGGTTGGAAAATGTCGTGAGTCTCGTGAATTGTCGTGAATCGTTCGTGAGTGTGCGTCTTTAAAAGTAGTTCGTGCGTGAGCGTGCGTTTTCGTTTCGTAAATGGGCGTGAGTGTGATCAGCTACCACACGTATCGTGTGTGAATAAACATTTTGCTTCGTGAATCTAAGTGAAATTTCACTGACGCGCACACCTCTACTCTCCAAGGTATTAATACCAAAAAGAATCTATAAAAATGAATTTTCTTTCGTACTGTCACTGATGCGTGATAATAACGATTGTAAAACGTGAGTATGTTTAAATTTCCAAATGAACTACAGAGGAAGCTTAATGAAATCGAAAAGTTGGCCTTATACTGGCCACTTTTCGTCTTTGAGGCATTAAAGTCAATCTGTGGACAGTTAATGGCCCAGTTGGCTAGTAATGTTACACCTTAGGAATCTTAAGTTTCTGTTCATATTGAATACCTATGATTTTCAATATTCGCTCAAACTTTTATTTATATTGCAGATGAAAGGAGTTCTTAAGGTAAGTGTTGATTTTTACTTGTTGAAATAGAAACGTAAATATATTTCAGAAGTCAAATTTCTAGCTAAGACTCAGGTTTTGACCACAAACGACTACATTTTTGTCGAACTGTTGAAAGTCAAGGTTCGTATATGATTTTCTAGAAGCATTTTGTTTTACGTACTCGCAAAGAAAAAATATTTTCCTTCGAAACGAAATGTTAAACAAAGAAAATCCCCCTTTCTTATAAATTAATTTCTTTTAGAGCAAATAAACCCAAATTTATGATAACCCAGCAAAAAAATTTGCTCCAAAAGCACAACTTTAAAAGCACTTTCAGAAGATGTACTCCCAATAATGTTCTTTATTTTAACTACACATGAAGTTCTTTTCATTCAATTTTTTATAACATGCTTTTTTCATATTTTTAATGGGTAATTTTAACTTTTTTTGTTTCAAATTGGTTAAAACAAGTTTAAGAATTCATAAAATAGTACAAATTATTTAAATTTTGTCAAAAAAAAATGCTAAATCCAATCTGAAAAAATTGTGAATTTTTGAAAATATTTGAGGTCAAACGTTTAAGACAAGAGTTAGATTCCATTAAAAATTATAAAAATTATTTATTCGCCAAAATATCACAGAATTTTTTAATTTACATCCAAAACATTGAATTCGGATCACACCTAAAGAAGTGATGTAAATTCAGTGAACCGGCTGTTGAAATGGAGGACAAGCCCATGTTAAATTCATCGCTTCTGCGTCAATTTTGCACCATTTCCGGATCCAAAAAGAACATTTTCATTACTTTTTTGGCGACGCTTTTTTTGCTGGGAAGTGATACAACGATTGTCTTCACACGGACGAAAAAGACTGCTTTTCATATATTTGGGTTTAAAAATTATATGTTTTGGAACTCAAATTTTTTAACACACTATATTTTTAAGTGCAAGCATATAATGTTCATTAACTAGCATAACATGTTTGGGACATAACCGGTTCGCTGATAAGTCTCCGGTCTAAATAAAGAAAAACACATTTTTTGTCAAAATTCGTTTTTATTATTCAACATAGTTCCTTTCAAGAGCGATACAACGATTATAACGACCTTCCAATTTTTTGATACCATTTTGATAGTACTCCTTCGGTTTTGTCTCAAAATCGGCCTCAGTTTCGGCGATCACCTCTTCATTGATCCAAATCCGCATATCCAAATATTAATGAATGATATGACCAATACGTTCCTTTGATATCTTTAAGGCCTCTGCTATCTCGATCAACTTAATTTTACGGTAATTCAAAATCATTTTTGGATTTTTTTTTGATGTTTTCGTCGGTAACCACCTCTTTCGGGCGTCCACTGCGTTCACCGTCAAATTTTGACACGAATCATTTGAAGGTTGGTACTATATAAAAATAATATGCATTTAATACTAGCGACGCCATCTATGTGTCGGACCGGGGACTTATCAGCCAACCTGTTAGACTATTCAATCCATTGTGATACCACATTGGTGAACTTTTCTCTTATCACTGAGTGCTGTCCGATTCCATGTTAAGCTCAATGACAAGGGACCTCCTTTTTATAGCCGAGTCCGAACGGCGTTCCACATTGCAGTGAAACCACTTAGAGAAGCTTTGAAACCCTCAGAAATGTCACCAGCATTACTGAGGTGGGATAATCAACCGCTGAAAAACTTTTTTGGTGTTCGGTCGAAGCAGGAATCGAAACCACGACCTTGTGTATACAAGGCGGGCATGCAAACCATTGCACCACGGTGGCTCCCAGCATACAACTAACGCATGCAGCAAAACATGTATATTTATAGACCGGCGTGCTCATACAAGCGCACCTAAAAAAAATCTTTATTAAAAAAAAACAAAAAAACAAATTTAGTAGCAAACGTTTGATGATCCCCCTATACCACGTTTGGGGAGAACAACAATGGGAAAATATAAAAAATTAAAATTTTGTAAAAACCAAATTTCTTTGATAACAAAAGTTTGAACGTTTCGAAGAGATGCAAAAACTGAATTCTGTTTGCAGTTAAAGATGGGTTATGTCGGTCTAGGTTTTAATATAGCCCCATAAAAACCGACCTGCCCTACTTTGTTTTTGGTTTTAAGCTTATAGGTACGGCAATTTTTATACGATTTTCTTGAAATGGAAAATCTATAGGTATTTTAGGTTCATAAATAGGTGTATCCAATATGGTGTGTATCGGTGCATGGCTTCGTATAACCGATCTCCCATATTTTAGGTCCATATAGAGAGATGGCAAATTTGGTTTATATCGGTCTCTAGATTCAACTTCTTGGAGGAATAGAAGGCGCATTGATTCAAATTTTCCAAACCTAGAAGTGAAATTTCCCAATTTTACTTTTTGCACTCTTTCGAGTAATGTGGGAAAAATCGATAGAACTTAGATCGCATCATTCCCACATGTTTTCTCCATAAGGAGTTAGCATAAAGGGCCCAAAATTGAGTTATCTCTCCCAGCCAGATCTATACTAAAGGCTGCGGAAAGGTTCATTCACCCGAACCGAAACATGTACAGTCCAGGCGTGTATAGATTTGTATCTGGCGTTTTCTTTTCAATGGCTCTATTAACCATGTTCCTTAATCTATATCTGTCCATAAAGCTCGAAAAATAATTGTATAATTAGATATAATGCATTTGGACGTCAATTGCCTGTTTCGGTATCAGGCTAACATGAAATATAATAAGCAACGATGAGCCCGTCGTAAAACTAGGAAAAAACACGACTAATGTACGCGTTAGAATTGTTGTTGTATCCTGGAAACCAGTTTCTGTGAGTTGTCACATGTTGTTGTAGTTGACTGTAGAAACAATAAGCATTGTTCGACTGTTCACCACTTAGGTGAATTCTAACAAATTAGCTTTCTAAAAATAAATTTCGTGTTGTTGCATTACTATGTACTAAAACGAAATAAAAATAAGATTAAGGGACTTGTAAGTTATATGAAAAGGTGATGTACAGTGGGAGAAAAGATGATTCAATTTGTAAGAGGAAAATTCCCAAATGTTTTCTCCATAAGGAGTTAGCATAAAGGGCTCAAAATTGAGTTATCTCTCCCAGCCAGAACTATACTAAAGGCTGTGGAAAGGTTCATTTGCCCGAACCGAAACATGTACAGTCCAGGCGTATATAGATTTGTATCTGGCGTTTTCTTTTCAATAGCTCTATTAACCATGTTCCTTAATCTATATCTGTCCATAAAGCTCGAAAATAATTGTATAATTAGATATAATGCATTTGGACGTCAATTGCCTGTTTCGGTATCAGGCTAACATGAAATATAATTACAAGAATATTTAGAACCCGAATCCGCCCCTTATAATGATTATGTATTTTGTCTGAAACTGGAATCTAGATTCACTAATTAGAGTGCCCAATATATTGCGTATCGGTTTATGGTTTGGTATAGACCGATCTCCCCCAAGTTAGGTCCATAAAGATTTATGTCAAAATTGTCATCAAGTCATCTGAAAGTTGTTATTTCATCCGATTTTTTTGCAAGCATAGACAATATATTTAAGATTCCTCTAGAACTATAGAAAAATGGTTCATATAAATCCAGAATCCGATGTAGACTATATAGCGGGAGTTTTAAATTTAAGCCATTAAATTTTAACCTATCTTTTTACGAGAGTATGTCTTATGAAATCCACCTGAAGTTCTATATATTGTCAAATTTCTATATGTAATCCACGGTGGTGGGTATCTAAAAATCGGCCCCACCGAACTTATGTCCATATGTACTTGTTTCATTAAAAGTTCCTTTAATCTAAACCAATGAAATTTCACCCATTTAGTTGTTTTTTCTTTTCTTTCTAAATTATACAAATAATGAAACAGTTTCCTCTTATCACAAACGCCGGGAAACAACGAAATGCCCATGTGAACGTTTGTAGGTAAATTATTTTTAAATACGCTCTTCTGTTTTTGAACCATTCGAATACATTTAACCTTCCGGTACTATACAGACTGAAAGGAGCTGAGAGGGAGGGTTGATATTCCGCATTGTAGTATGATTATTCATCAAGGTGGGTGCATCAAAAGTTTATCACGCGAATATGATTATAACAAACAATTGAGTTGTGACTAACCCAATTTTTTAACCAAATTTAAATACTTGTTTAAATTTTAAATAATTTCATATGGTGTGATAAAATTTCATTTTAATTTCACCAAAATACTCAAAGGTGTTAATAAATATTAATATTTACACAAAACAAAAATTATTTTTTACAGATGAAATTATTGTGTTTTTCTTCATTTACTTTGTGTTTTTAGGGATCATTTTTTAAATGACTTTTTTTATTATTATCAACGATTTATGCCCCCCCCTTTTTATATATATTTTTAAAATTATCCTATACTAAAACTACCATATCTGGGTATATAAGCATATTGTTTATTAGTCTATATAAAGAATCCTTAGTTCTGGCTTACTTTTTGTCTGTCTGTCTGTTAGCTGATTTGTCCGTCTGTCGGCTCGTTTCCTGTGACTAACCCAATTTTTTAACCAAATTTAAATACTTATTTAAATTTTAAACAATTTCATATTGTGTCATAGAGTTTCATTGAAATTTCACCAAATTATCAACGGTGTTAACATATATTAATATTTACACAAAAAAAACTATTTCAGATGATATGATTGTTTTTGTGTATGTTTTTTTAGAGAACATTACGATTTATTATCAACGATTTACGTCCCCCATTTTATATTTATTTTTTTTTTTAATTATACTACACTTAAACTAGCATCTCTATATATAAACATAATGTTTATTAATCTATATAAAGAATGCTTAGTTTTTTTACTGGATGTTCACTTCTTTTTATCTGTCTGTCAGCTAATTTGTCCGTCTGTCGGTTCGTTTGCTGTATTGTATTTTAGTTTTTACCGCCATTTGTGTTTGACATTTGAAATATTTTACTTCCGCTTTTCAACAAAATGACAATTTACCAAATATTAAATACCTCTATGCTATGCGGTAAAATACTGTACGCAGCGTTGTAAGTGTTACGCTACAATTACGAAAACATTGTAACCTCCAAAAGGCATTTCGTTTAGTTTGCCATCAGCTCATAAATTGTTTCATTGATGCTTCATTTATTTTGCTATATATTTAAGGAAATGGAATCTTTTTGAACATTTTGTATTTTATTTCAATTTATTTCTGTTTTTAGCAATATATGATAATTCTTAAGTAGTATTTTCTTTGTTCGAAAGATTGGCGTAAAAGTTTTATTTTTTTCGTATTTTTTTTTGCATCAATTAAGGTCCTTTGTTTTGAAAGAGTAACGTGAAAATTGCGATAATTGTCGATACTGTTTTTTAAAGAAATTTTGGCAAATTACCACTTAGGGTATATAAAATACCACAATTCACTAAAAATTGAAATATCATCACATCACTGCTAATAAAGACAATTTTATATTACTTTTCGGCTTTAAGGTTTAAGCTACTGCTAATAATTTTCAATAGTGTCAATACATTTTAAATTTTTATAAATTGCTGTTAAGTTAAATCTTAATCTCTATATATTTTGCTATAGACAAATCTGCACAATCATTGTGATAAGCGATCCACTAAGTCATCCAGTTTTATTTAAATTTCTTGTATTGAAAAAATCGGCATACATATCACATTTATAGATTCTTCAAAAATTAGCAAACAATTTAATTCTGATCACAATTTTAATTTCAACAAATTCAAAGTCCACCAAATTAACATATCTATTGCCGCTCCCCCAGAACATGTATAAGCATCATATACGTGCACAGTGTTGTGAAAAAGAAAGATGAGTCGATGGTACCAATTTGAAGATTTCATGAATAGGGATGTAGGGGGTTATGATGATTAATTGAAGAATTGAAAGTACATTCTTTTGAGAGCGATAAAGATATTCTAAAAGATTCTTGAATTAAGCCATTTAATGCTCTTATTAATCCCGAAGTTATTGAATGTCATTAAATCTCTAGTAAATTGTTTGGTGATGGAAAGTTAAAATTTCTTTACTAAATTTCGTTTTTTTACACTTTTACCAAATTTTGATAAAATTTTATACAGAAATAAAATTTTGACAAAATTATGTATAGAAATAACATTTTTACAAAATTTTCTATAGAACTAAAATTTTGACAAAATTTTCTAAAGAAATAAGAGTTTGACTAAATGTTCTATAGAAGTAATTGAATGTTATTAAATCTCTAGTAAATCGATTGGTGATGGAAAGTTAAAATTTCTCTACTAAATTTCGTTTTTTTTACATATCCCCAACACGTTCTAAAAAGCTTTTAAATAACAATTGGTAGACTTTTACTAAATTTGGATAAAATTTTATACAGAAATAAAATTTTGACAAAATTATCTATAGAACTAAAACGTAGGCAAACTTTTCTATAGAACTAAAATTTTGACAAAATTTTCTATAGAATTGAAATGTTGGCAAACTTTTCTATAGAAATAAAATTTTCGTTTTGTTTGTTATTGTTGGTTTTTCTTCAATCATTATTGTTGTTTTTGATCTCAGCTTAAAACCATGCATTGACTAAACTACAAGTGTAGCTTAACCAACAGAGGAAAAGTATGCTTGTCAAATTTATTTGGGCAAAGCACTATAGACTGCTGTACATCCAACCATCTTGCAGTCTACAGGGCTTTGCCCAAATAAATGTGACAAGCATACTTTTCCTCTGTTGGTTAAGCTACACTGGATCTTTGGATCCAAGTAAACTTTTTTTTGAGTGTGGTTTTAAGCTGAGATCAATAACAACAGAAATGAAATTTTGACAAAATTTTCTATAGAAAGAAATTTTTGACAAAAATTTCTATAGAATTATTTTAACAAAAATTTTCTACAGAAATAAAATTTTGAGAAAATTATCTGTAGAAATAAAATTTTGGCAATATTTCCTATAGAAATAAAATTTAGACAAAATTTTCTATAGAAATAAAATTTTGATAAAATTTTCTATAGAAATAAAATTTTGACAAAATTTTCTATAGAAATAAAATTTTGACAAAATTTTCTATAGAAATAAAATTTTGATAAAATTTTCTATAGAAATAAAATATTGAAAAAATTGTCTAAAAAATAAAATTGTGATAAAATTTTTTTATAAAAATAAAGTTTTGATAAAATTTTGTTTATATAAATAGAGGTTTGGCTAAATTTTTTATAGAAATAAAATTTTGATAAAATTTTCTATAGAAATAAAATTTTGACAAAATTTTCTATAGAAATAAGATTTTGATAAAATTTTCTATAGAAATAAAATGTTGACAAAAATTTTCTCTAGAAATAAAATTTTGACAACATTTTCTATAAAAATAAAATTTTGACAAAATTTTCTAAAGAAATAAAAGTTTGACAAATGTTCTATAGAAATAAAATTTTGACAAAATTTTCTATAGAAATAAAATTTTGACAAAATTTTCTATAGAAATAAAATTTTGACAAAATTTTCTATAGAAATAAAATTTTGAGAAAATTTACTATAGAAATAAAATTTTGACAAAATTTTCTATAGAAAAAAATTTGAGGATCCAAAAAATTTTGGATCCAAGTAAACTTTTTTTGAGTGTGGTTTTAAGCTGAGATCAAAAACAACAGAAATAAAACTTTGACAAAATTTTCTATAGAAAGAAATTTTTGACAAAAATTTATATTTTTGACAAAAATTTCTATAGAATTATAATTTTAAATAGAAATAAAATTTTGAGAAAATTATCTGTAGAAATAAAATTTTGGCAATATTTCCTATAGAAATAAAATTTAGACAAAATTTTCTATAGAAATAAAATTTTGGCAATATTTTCTATAAAAATAAAATTTTGACAAAATTTTCTATAGAAATAAAATATTGACAAAATTGTCTAAAAAATAAAATTTTGATAAAATTTTTTATAAAAATAAAGTTTTGATAAAATTTTTTTATATAAATAAAGGTTTGGCTAAATTTTTTATAGAAGTAAAATTTTGATAAAATTTTCTATAGAAATAAAATTTTGACAAAATTTTCTATAGAAATAAAATTTTGATTAAATTTTCTATAGAAATAAAATGTTGACAAAAATTTTCTCTAGAAAAAAATTTTAGAAAATTTTCTATAGAAATAAAATTTTGAGAAAATTTTCTATAGAAATAATATTTTGAGAAAATTTTCTATAGAAATAAAATTTTGGCAATATTTTCTATAAAAATAAAATTTTGACAAAATTTTCTATAGAAATAAAATTTTGGCAATATTTTCTATAGAAATAAAATTTTGATAAAATTTTCTATAGAAATAAAATATTGACAAAATTGTCTAAAAAATAAAATTTTGATAAAATTTTTTATAAAAATAAAGTTTTGATAAAATTTTTTTATATAAATAAAGGTTTGGCTAAATTTTCTATAGAAATAAAATCTTGACAAAATTTTCTATAGAAATAAAATTTTGACAAAATTTATAGACAAAATTTTCTATAGAAAAAAATTTGAGAAAATTTTTTATAGAAATAAAATTTTGAGAAAATTTTCTATAGAAATAATATTTTGAGAAAATTTTGTATAGAAATAAAATTTTGGCAATATTTTCTATAAAAATAAAATTTTGACAAAATTTTCTAAAGAAATAAAAGTTTGACTAAATGTTCTATAGAAATAAAAGTTTGACTAAAAAATAAAATCTTGACAAAATTTTCTATAGAAATAAAATTTTGACAAAATTTTCTATAGATATAAAATTTTGACAAAATTTACTATAGAAATAAAATTTTGACAAAATTTTCTATAGAAAAAAATTTGAGAAAATTTTTTATAGAAATAAAATTTTGAGAAAATTTTCTATAGAAATAAAATTTTGAGAAAATTTTCTATAGAAATAAAATTTTGGCAATATTTTCTATAGAAATACAATTTTGACAAAATTATCTGTAGAAATACAATTTTGACAAAAATTTCTATAGGAATAAAATTTTGAGAAAATTTTCTAAGAAATAAAATTTTAACAAAATTTTCTATAGAAATAAATTTTTTACAAATTTTTCTATAGAAATAAAATTGTGTTAAAATTTTCTATAGAAATAAAATGTTTACAAAAATTTTCTATAGAAATAAAATATTGATAAAGTTTTCTATAGAAATAAAATGTTGACAAAAAATTTTCTATAGATATAAAATTTTGGCAAAAAAATTTTCTATAGAAATAAAATTTTGACAAAATTTTTTATAGAAATAAAATTATGAGAAAATTTTCCATAGAAATAAAATTTTGACAAAATCTATAGAAATAAATTTTTGGCAAAATCTTGTATAGAAATAAATTTTGATAAAATTTTCTATAGAAATAAAATGTTTACAAAAATTTTCTGTAGAAATAAAATTTTGATAAAATTTTCTATAGAAATAAAATGTCAAAAATTTACTATAGAAATAAAATTTTGATAAAATTTTCTATAGAAATAAAATGTTGACAAAAATTTTCTATAGAAATAAAATTTTGACAAAATTTTCTATAGACATTAAATTTTGACAAAATTTTGTAAAGAAATAAAAGTTTGACAAAATTTTCTATAGGAATAAAATTTTGACAAAATTTTCTAAAGAAATAAAAGTTTAACTAAATATTCTATAGAAATAAAATTTTGACAAAATTTCCTATAGAAATACAATTTTGCAAAATTTTCTAAATAAATAAAATTTCGACAAAAATTTTCTATAGAAATAAAATTTTGACAAAATTTTCTATAAAACTAAAATTTTGACAAAATTTTCTATAGAAATATAATTTTGACAAAAATTTTCTATAGAAATATAATTTTGAAATTTAAAATTTTGGCAAAAAATTTTTCTATAGAAATAAAATTTTGACAAAATTTTTTATAGAAATAAAATTATGAGAAAATTTTCCATAGAAATAAAATTTTGACAAAATCTATAGAAATAAATTTTTGGCAAAATCTTGTATAGAAATAAAATTTTGATAAAATTTTCTATAGAAATAAAATGTTTACAAAAATTTTCTGTAGAAATAAAATTTTGATAAAAATTTTCTATAGAAATAAAATGTCAAAAATTTACTATAGAAATAAAATTTTGATAAAATTTTCTATAGAAATAAAATGTTGACAAAAATTTTCTTTAGAAATAAAATTTTGACAAAAATTTTCTTTAGAAATAAAATTTTGACAAAAATTTTCTTTAGAAATAAAATTTTGACAAAAATTTTCTTTAGAAATAAAATTTTGACAAAAATTTTCTTTAGAAATAAAATTTTGACAAAAATTTTCTTCAGAAATAAAATTTTGGTGTATTATTTGTTTTATGGAATTTATATTAATTCGCTGTGTAAAATGGTATTTATGATATAAAGTGGTATAACTACAAAAGTGGCACCGCTTGAAAAAATGGCAAAAATGTGAAACTTTACTGGAAAATATGCCACTTTTAATAAAATGTTTATGCACAGTTTTCAAAAAATTTTATTGAAATGTACAGTTTTCTATTTGTGCTTACAATTTCTTATACCCAGTAAAATTTACGTTTAATTTTAAAATTGAAATTTATTATATTAACCCCCATTTTCATGAAGCTCCGTTAGTGCTACGATAGCTAACGAACTTTTAAACCGTGATATCTACATATCTGTCATCTTGCGTATATATTCCAAATGCCAGTTAGAAACTTAACTGCTGAAATTTTTTCATTTAAAGTTAACAGGAGAAAAGATATTTTCATTTTTCTTTCTGTTAACTGGCAGTTAAAGCCTAACGGAGCTGCATTAAAATGGCCTTAAATGGCATAAATGTTTTTTTTATATATCATCTCAAATAACCTTCCTGTGAAGTAAAAAATAAGCGCATCTCTGGAAGAACATTCTTGGGTGTTCATTAAAAGTAATGACTTGGGAAGAACTTTAAAATTGTCTTCTTGGCAAGTTAATTAACCGTGCATTTTTATATTATAAAAATAAAAACCGAACATTCAGAAATCTGTGCAATTAAGTGTGGAAGTTTTTTAACCGATGCGGTAAATAAGCGTGGAATATTGTATAATTGATTAGATTTTCTGGTTTATATCATGGTAATTAATATCTTTCATCGGAGACAACTAACACTATGGGCACTGGCATTATTTTCTTCTCCTCCATCTCGCGACCTCACCAACAACCACATGTTGATATTTCAAATATTCAAATTCAAAACGCAACAACAGTACCCTAATACCAGCACAAATGACTTGCTCTCTCCCTCGAAACTCTGAGTGAAATGAGAAGTAGTCGTCGACGTTGTTTTATTATTCGTTGTCGTCATTCCAATGGATTTGAATTTTGAACAGACGAGAAGAAAACACGTGTTTTATTTTATAAACATAAATGACAAAGTCAAATGGATCGATGACAATGGAACAGGCAAATTGAATTGATTTACTAACTGACCCGACTAAAAAATCTAATTGGATTACTTTTTTTTTGATATGTTGGCGAGATGGTTACTTACCCTGATCATAACGACGATTTTTGACTAAATTAGTCTTTGGTTGCGACATTTTGATGGCTGATGTAACGTTAGGCGGGTGGTTAAAGACTAGCAGTAGTTTTAGAGTTGGATGGTTGGGGGATTATAGGAGGTGCTTATAAATTCGTCGTATATGCGGCGAATTAATTTCTTTAGGTTCTCTTTAATTTTTCATAATTCTATTGTATAGCTTGCTAACAAAATTGTTAGTAGTTCTTTTTTTGGAAAGAATTTTTATTGCAAATTATGACCACAGTAGGTTAAAATATTCCTCACCACAATAATTCCACTTTTTTGAGGTGTATACTAAGAGTGCGTGTGTATTTTTGAGATACACTTTTTCCCACTTTTATTTTTCTTATTAATGACTCTTGAAGATTTTGTTGGTTTTTTGTTTTCTTTTAGTAAATTAAAATAAAATCACGCACTTTATTTTTAACACAATAGAAAATATCTTTCTAAATTTTTGTTTGCTATTATCCGAAATTCTGTGGTCGCTACAAAAATTTCACGCTCTTTTCTCGTCCAAAATAAAAAATATAGCGAAGGTTGTTGGGGGAGGACAACGGGATTACACCACAAGT
Source organism: Haematobia irritans (assembly GCF_050003625.1). Taxonomy (NCBI): domain Eukaryota; kingdom Metazoa; phylum Arthropoda; class Insecta; order Diptera; family Muscidae; genus Haematobia; species Haematobia irritans. The sequence continues at coordinate 120,707,438 of NC_134401.1, forward strand.
AATATAAAATATTTCTCTATATATATTCTATTTTTTTTAAATATTTGTATAATCTTCAAATCACAATTTTTGTTTCGTTTTTTTGGAAACTTTTCTTGATCCGTACGAATAACCGAAAGAAAAAGACTTAGAAAATCTCCAAATCGAGAGAAAAACTTGCTTCTTGTTCTATTCTAAATAAAAAAAGTGCGTGTGACGTATGTAAGATGATGACCGGACGTATATATATGTATTCGTTTTACAACGGGGACTACGGTTCTCGTTGCAGAAACGTTCTTAGGCAGACTGATTTGTATCGCAGGCGGTCACAATGCTTTTATAAATGTGATCTGTGATCCGTTTACGTCTCACTCACACGCTCACTGGTAGCACTAGTCTTGTGGATTTCCCTGCAGTCGTCTACTTCATATGATTTCTTGATAGGAGCCCACTACTACCCGCTAGCCAACAACATTTTACCATTCACTAATACCACCATTATCACTAAATGTGCGGTATTGGGTGCTGTATTTACTGCTTGCCAATGTATTTTTGCTGATTACGAAGAGCCTTTACTATTGGGTGTTTGTTTTACTCTTTTACCATACAACTCACTCTCTCACCGCTTTCGAGGGTTGCCAGATTTGTCACAATTTTCAATTCCAAATTAATAAGTGGTAATGGGCTGCCTAAAAAAAAACAAATTAAAATCTACAATTAATGAAATCTAAATAGAATTTTCCTCTACAGATATTTCAAATAAAAAATTCTCTGGAAAAGGTCGGAAAAAAGCCGACGAAACGTCGAGAAAAAAAGATGAAATAAACTTGTTTTATTTGTATTTATATACATTGACCTAAACAGCCCATTAAAATAAACAAAAATCTGACAAAAATACATTTACACGAAATAATCAATCCAGGGTATTGGTTCATATCAGTGTGCCCTTATAAGGTAGAAGTATAAGCCAGCTGATTTATTTTTTTCTATTGTATCACAGACGGAATTTGAGAGAAGGATTACGGCCAAGCACACACACACAATCAAACCAACCAATAAGATCAACAGAATTAGACGGAAGGATTTACGGCCAAGCACACATGCAAACAAGCGAATATTATTTTTGTTTTACTGATTCTAACTTATAAGTGTACCCTGGTTCATATGGGGTCTAGGTTAGGTATAGTAGCAGCCCAATATTTCAGGCTCTCTTGGACTAATCAGTCCATTTTGAACTTCTCTCGTATCACTGAATGCTGCCCGATTCTTTTCTTAGCTCAATAACAAGGGGCCTATTTTTTATAGCCGAGTCCGAACGGCGTTCCACATTGCAATGAAACCACTTATAGAAGCTTTGAAATACTCCGAAATGTCACCAGTATTACTGAGAGGGGATAATCCACCTGAAAACTTTTTGGTGTTCGGTCGAAACCTATGTAACAGGTTGGCTGATAAGTTCCCGGTCTAACACAGAAAAACAAATTTTTTTGTGTCAAAATTCGTTTTTATTATTCAACATAGTTCCCTTCAAGAGCCATACAACGATTATAACGACCTTCCAATTTGTTGATACCATTTTGGTAGTACTCCTTCGGTTTTGCCGAAAATAGGCCTCAGTTTCGGCGATCACCTCTTCATTGCAGCCAAATTTTTTCCCTGCGAGCATCCTTTTGAGGTCTGAGAACAAGAAAAAGTCGCTGGGGGCCAGATCTGGAGAATACGGTGGGTGGGGAAGCAATCCGAAGCCCAATTCATGAATTTTTGCCATCGTTCTCAATGACTTGTGGCACGGTGCGTTGTCTTGGTGGAACAACACTTTTTTCTTCTTCACATGGGACCGTTTTGGCGCGATTTCGACCTTCAAACGCTCCAATAACGCCATATAATAGTCACTGTTGATGTTTTTTCCGTTCTCAAGATAATCGATAAAAATTATTCCATGCTCATCCCAAAAAACAGAGGCCATTACTTTGCCAGCGGACTTTTGAGTCTTTCCACGCTTCGGAGACGGTTCACCGGTCGCTGTCCACTCAGCCGAATGTCGATTGGACTCAGGAGTGTAGTGATGGAGCCATGTTTCATCCATTGTCACATATCGACGGAAAAACTCGGGCGTATTACGAGTTAACAGCTGCAAACACCGCTCAGAATCATCAACACGTTGTTATTTTTGGTCAAATGTGAGCTCGCGCTGCACCCATTTTGCACAGAGCTTCCGCATACCCAAATATTGATGAATGATATGACCAACACGTGCCCTTGATATCTTTAAGGCCTCTGCTATCTCGATCAACTTCATTTTACGGTCATTCAAAATCATTTTGTGGATTTTTTTTTGATGTTTTCGTCGGTAACCACCTCTTTCGGGCGTCCACTGCGTTCACCGTCCTCCGTGCTCATTTCACCATGGTTGAATTTTGCATACCAATCAATTATTGTTGATTTCCCTGGGGCAGAGTCCGGAAACTCATTATCAAGCCAAGTTTTTGCTTCCATCGTATTTTTTCCCTTCAGAAAACAGTATTTTATCAAAACACGAAATTCCTTTTTTTCATTTTTTTTCACAATAACAAAAGTTGCTCCACAATAGACGCTCTATCTCACAAACTAATTGACTTACAGACGTCAAATTTTGACACGAATCATTTGAAGGTTGGTACTATATAAAAATAATATGCATTTAATACTAGCGACTCGATCTATGTGTCAGACCGGGGACTTATCATACAACCTGTTATGCAAGGCGGGCATGCTAACCATTGCACCACGGGAGCATCAGGGTAATATGGGTTCTCTATATTATTATGAACCGATATGGACCAATTTTTGCTTGGTAGAGGGCGTATATTGATATCGCACAGCGAATTTCTACCGGATCGGTTAAAGTTTGTTCCTGCAAGAAGATCAAGGAGTCAAACCTGGAGATTGGTTAATATGTGCTATAGACAATATGAGCCGCTTTTAGTTCCGGCAATCGGAATTACATAGATGATACCAAGTAAGCCGTTTGTAGAAAAAATGGAATTGTTGAATGAATTAATGAAATCTGGGGAGAAGCGAAAATTTTTGAAAAATGTATTGGCAATAATAAATTGTCGGTACTGCTAAGAGAAATTCCAGCGTTGGCTAGCATTATACTTTCTGTAGATTTGCTAGGAACGCCTTATAACGTCTTCCCTCAACTACAAAAACAATACATTACGTAAGAAAGCACTGAATTGAAAAACTTACCTTGATGGCGAATAAGGTCTACGACCAGTCGGATGATATTAGCTCTATTAGTTCCAGTATGGAGGTAGAGAAAAAAATGCATTAAATTGTCATAAAATTTATGCGAATTCAACGGATCTGCAGCTCCAAACTCTAAGGAAATCTCGCTGCCCTCCACGAAATCGCAGCTAATCCCTTACATCATCGGTTCTTTGTTGTTATCATAAGCTCTGCAGTAACAATATAGGCGGCTCCTCTTCTAAGGTGATGAGTTTTAGGGGGTCGTCAAAAAAGTCGCAAGTTCATTTAAAATTTCCTACAGATACTGGGGAGAATATTTCCGTTCTAACAGACACTCAGCATTTGTGTCTTTTCCTGTTCGGAAGTTAGCGTGATTTCAAAAGACGGACTATCGGACATCGTTAGATCGACTTAGAATTTCGCCACGAACCAATAGTGGATGTCGCAATAAAAAGGAGGAGATGTATGGCATAGCAAGATCTTAGACGGATGGTTTTTGAATATTAGACTCAAGAAAAGATGTAAGAAATCATATCCTTGTAGCTTCTCATCACTTCCGCTACAGTGTTCTCGTGAATCCTTCTCAGATATGTATAATAAGCTGCCTGATCCAAAGAATTTTTTGTATCGCTAGAGCTCGCGCTACAGAAAATAGAGATAGACCCTGAGTTTTCTTAGCAGTTTTTGCGTATCCTCAAGATATTGATTTGGATGGTTAATGCGATAACCACCCAGGATATACTGCTTTGAAGCCATGTACTTCTTTTTACACACAGCCGTTATTGGTCTCCATAGGTTAGGTTAAAGTGGCAGCCCGATTTATTTTCAGGCTCACTTAGACTATTCAGTCCATTGTGATAACACATTAACTAAAAGTACTTATTACATATTAACTAAAAGTACCTATTACATGGACACTACTAGTTTTAACCGCGGAACCTACTTGATTATCTTGTGCTGAACCAACCAGATTGTTCAAAAACCTTAGCAGGTCCGCCAGTAATTTAAAGCCATCTCCATATGAAGATGATCCAGGGGAGGGTTACAGAGTCATCCTGCCTCGGTTCCGAAAGGCCTGTGTGTACAGACTGTCGCTTGTTTGGGGTATCCACACTGGATATGTAAGATTTACCACTGACCGGTCAATCGCCTTATATATAAGGCGAATGACCGGTTTATTTAATAACTATAGTTATTAAATTGGTCAATAAAGTTTCTTGGTCCGCAACTCATGTGCTGTCGGCAAGTGACTTGACGATCTTGTTTGTACAACGAAGCTTATTGCAGATTGAACAGATGGACTGTCAAATGTTAATCCCAGAATTTTGGGGTAGTTTGTTGTTGAGATACTTACGTCAACGACTCTGACATTCAAGTGCCTGCATAATTCTGCTAACTATGTAGTGAATAGTGTGGCTGAAGATTGGCCGATGTCAATATGCGGCCGGATGATCTTAATCTTGTACCTTAAAAGATTTGTATTTAAAGAAATGTACTTTCTCCAATGTTGAAACATTTATAACTAGGCGTGTATAAATTGGTATCTGACATCTTCAGTGACTCAAGGAAATTTCTTAATTTTCTCTGTTCAAAATAAAATGAGAATCAAGCACTGGATGCAAATCGCTTATGTCAATATCATACCACCACGAAAAGTATATTTTCAAAAAAATTTTTTTTATTGAATAAAAGAAATTCCTTCAACGCAATTTCTGGATTTTAACCTATGAAGAATCTGGCAACTCTATGCCCCTATTTGTTTTTGTTTATAGGTTGTTTTTTTATGTACACACGCACTCTCTTCATTTTATTGCTTCACTTGTTGCTGACGATTGTCTCTTTCGGCTAAGTGAGAGCATGCCTCGTGTGGTATTCCCTCTTCATTGTTTCATTACGTTCGTCCATCGTCATTATGCATGTTGACTTTTGGTGCCTTATGCGACGCATGTTATTGTTGTTGTTTCAAGTCTTGCTCGTTTCTTTGATGGTGTGATGTGTGTTTTGTTGGTGGTATTGCTTCATGCACGAAATTATCGCGTGAATTATTTGGTATCAGTGGTTAAGTTGAATATTGTCGAATAATCCAGAGGTGAGCAATCCTACCTATATAATAAGGGCCATAAAAACCATGTATACATCGCAAATTGCAATGACAAAAGTAAATCTCCATTTCATCCTTAACAAAAATGTGCTGATAAAGGTGTGCCACTTCTTTTGAAAGTAGCCATAAAATCCTATCATTAAATCTACCTACTATAAGTTGAGCTCTTATGATGACAAAATTACATGTTATTGGATCTTGTAAAAATTTTCTTAATCGCTGTGGTGAAATAATAGGAATAGCATGCTTCACCTGCAAATATATATGCGTAATTTGCAATGTCTGAAGAAATCTGCTTATTTGATATCGTTGCGGTTTTTAGCATTAATCATTAATAAAAACTCAAATCAAGAAGATCCCATGGAAGTTACGGGTACAGTTTCTGCTGACTATTGCACTGACGGTCCCGAAAAGGTGATTCGGGACGTGACCCAGTTGGGAAACAGGGGCTGGCAACCAATTAGGGAATTCGTCAGAGACAGATTTCCGGGAATAAAAAAGGGTACGATGGAAAGAAGTTAGAGGACACAACAAGCCGAATACTGACTTAGGTGTATACCATCCGATATAAGGCAACCTGAATCTTCTTTTTAACCTAACTTAGAGCTGCTAGTATTTAGCTGTGTTATATTTTCGATAAGAACGTCTAAATCTGCTACAGTTGGCAAGATACAAAAATTCAATTGAATACTTTCGACGATAGCAAAAAATCCGTGTTCTTGAATTCACAAATGGTATAAAGTGCAGCAAGTCCTGAAACGTACTGGCTGTTCGCTTTAGTATGGGCTAAACATAGTCTAGCTTCTTCTGAACCTGAAGTGAATTTGTAATTGGTGTTAACCAGCCGATGTGGTTTGTCCAACAGTACTGAAGCATGTTAATCACAGACATCAAAAATCTCTCAACAAGAAGACTGAGTAGTTCAATATTCATTTAAAATGGATGTCTGCACACGCTCACAAAAAATCGCTTCTGTAACATATACTCCCAAACATATTTTGCTTCAAGCATATACATTTTTGGGTATTGCCCAAACATTTATATGTTTGATCTCTTCCAATATATAATATGTTTGAAAGCATATTGGTCTAAACAATATATGTTTGGGTAGTCTAAGTTCCAAACATTTTGTATTTTTGCATCCAAATTCAATAATGTTGTCTTCCAAAAAACAATATGTTATTATGTGAACATATAATATGTTTGGAAGCATTTTGCACCCAAAAATATTATATGCTTAAAAAAAATTCTCCCAAACAATATTGTGCTCAAAATTTTATTTATTTATTTATATATTTACAATCATAATGAATTATGAAAATAAACAGGTAATATAGGTGCTAACAACATAGGTTTTCGACCTGAATGCTCAAAATTTTGTTTCTGCCCAATTGTATATTCCCCCACATCTTTCTCACTTCCACGAGATTTTTAGTTCTTATCACCTGTTTCTGTAATACAAACATTGTAGAAGAAATTATTCAATTGTATGATTTTTTTTATTTTAATTTTACCTTTTGCCGGACGGGGATTCGAACAGCGGACCACACAGTTTGTAAGGATCAAAGAAGTAGCTGATCAATTGCCCAAGGAAAAATAAAATGTTAATTTTGTAATAACAAGCAACAACCACCAACTTAATTCAATATCGCTCCCTGTTAAATAGCGCTCCAAGCTACTAAACACATATATGTTTATAGGCTATTTCTAAATTAATATATGTTTGCATCCAAGCATATTATATTTACAAACATTTTATGTCCCAAACATAATATGTTCTAACATATTAACATATATGTCCCAAACATGTTATGCTAGTTTATGAACATTATATGCTTGCACTCAAAAATATTGTGTTTAAAAATTTGTGTTCCAAACATATAATGTTTATAGCCAAACATATGAAAAACAGTCTTTTTCATCCGTGCATACAGGCTCAGGCCAATAACTGGTAAGAAAATTAAATCGATTAGAAATCATCCTAAAACACTTGAAAGATGTGACTGAGCAGACAAATGGTTACCTAATACGGGTGCTACACGTACATACCAGGAGCAGCAAATTATCTTCGTGAGACTTAGGAACTACCTTAGGTATTCCAGAGGAACGTGCAATCATTAAGTTCATACTTCAGGTGTTGGAAAGCTAAAAAAAAACATCATGATGGCACCATTGGTCATATCTAAAACTTATTAATGTCTCAAGAAGTAAGTTATGGGTCGTTGGACCATAGGGGAATTTACGAAAAAGCATGGAAAAGAGAAGGAAATAATCAAGCATCTTGAGAATGTTCTGATTTGTCTGTAAGACATTATTTATATAAAATAACCCAAAATATCGACTCTTGGGTTCGCGGCGTATGTGATTGTACTATAAAGGGTGATACGGTCAAAATTTGGTCAATATAAACTTGACGTATTTCTTTCAATTTTGCATTTAAAAATCCTGAACATGCCTCATTTTGAAGGTGTGTGTGTAGAATGTTGCTCCTATTTTGATTTTGGAATTCACTCTTCAGTTGTCAAAATGCCGTCCAAGCAAGAAGAGCAGTGTATCAAAATTTTGTTCGCGCATCGCGAAAATCCGAGCTACTCGCACGCAAAGCTGGCAAAATCGCTAAAAGTTGCCAAATCAACCGTTACAAATGTAATTAAAGTGTTTGGGGAAAGTTTGTCTACAGCCAGGAAGTCTGGCTCGGGGGGAAATCGAAAACCGGAAGCCGCCGAGACGACAAAGAGAGTTGCCGGTAGTTTCAAGCGAAACCCTAACCTCTCTCTCCGAGATGCCGCATATAAGCTGGGTGTATCGTCTACAACCGTGCATCGAGCCAAAAAACGATCCGGACTATCGACTTCCAAGAAGGTAGTGACTCCAAATCGCGATGATAAACAAAATACGACGGCCAAAGCGCGATCCCGGAGGCTGTACACGACGATGCTGACGAAATTTGACTGCGTGGTAATGGACGACGAAACCTACGTCAAAGCCGACTACAAGCAGCTTCCGGGACAGGAGTTTTATACGGCAAAAGGAAGGGGAAAGGTAGCAGATATTTTCAAGCACATAAAACTGTCAAAGTTCGCAACGAAATATCTGGTTTGGCAAGCCATCTGTACCTGTGGCTTGAAAAGCAGCATTTTCATAGCTTCCGGGACTGTCAACCAAGAAATTTACGTGAAAGAGTGTTTGAATAAACGTCTGCTGCCTTTCCTGAAGAAACACGGATGTTCCGTACTGTTTTGGCCGGATTTGGCATCTTGCCATTACAGTAAAAAGGCCATGGAGTGGTACGCCGCCAACAACGTGCAGGTGGTTCCCAAGGACACGAACCCTCCCAGCACGCCAGAGCTCCGCCCAATTGAGAAATACTGGGCTATTGTCAAGCGGAACCTAAAGAAGACCAAAAAAACTGTTAAGGACGAGCAGCAGTTCAAGGCAAACTGGCTTTAGGAGGCGAAGAAGGTGGACAAGGTGGCTGTACAAAATCTGATGGCAGGTGTCAAGCGTGAGGCCCGGCAATTCGGATTTGGAAAAGCGAAAGCCTAACTGAATATTTTTCCTGAATTTTATACTAATTGAACTTGAAAAAGAAATTTACTTTGATTTTTTATATAAACGATTTCACCGGTTTACACGCGTTTTCCCTTGACCAAATTTTGACCTATCACCCTTTAGTTCTTCCCAGTTGCATTATTGTAATTCTTCATGTATGGGAGTATGCAAATTCAAGAATTTTTGAAATAAAACAAGAATCAGAGTGTATAGTATTGGGCACGCAAATTGGTAATGCGGGATTGACAACAGAAGTTCGTAGTTTGGGATATACGCATCAAGCAATACTGAAATTTTATTCATGCCATAACCTCATTTTCAGTATGTATGATTTGTCCGAATTTTTTGTTTGTTGTTTGATTCTCAATATTCACACATTTGCGGGAAGCTTGCGAACAGCTTCTACAAAGGCAAGGCGTAAGGTAAGGCGTAAGCCAATTTTAGAGGCATACAGCTTTAGATTACTGGCGGACCTGGAAAATGGAACAAAATGGTCCAAGTACCTGTACGCAGTATACATTTTTAGTTAATGTGGTATCACAATGGACTGAATCGTCTAAGCCTGAAAATAAATCAGGCTGGCCCTTTAACCTAACCTTTGGAGAGAAGCTTATGCTGTGTATTTCGTGGGACCAACTGGGTATGGTGTACTATGAGCGGCTACAATCGTCTAAATCGATCACAGGAGCTTTGTAATGAACTCAAACGTTGCGTTTGAGCCTAGTATTGCATGATAGACGTCCGCAATATTCGGAAAGGTGGGGATAAGGTGATTTTGCAGTACCATAACGAAAAGTCCGTAATTATTTAAAAACATTCCAACGTGCAGTTTTCTCTCACACGACGTATAGCCCATACATTGCATTTTCTGATTAGTACTTGACCCAATCCATGTAGCATAACCTGGCTGATCACCCGTTCGTTGAGGATACTAAATAGTGGGTGGATTCACAGATTAAGTCAAAAGAAGACTTAATCCAGAAAGCTGGCTAGGAATGTACAATACTTTGATCAGTCAGTTACAATTTTTTTTAATCTTTAGCAACACAATTCGATTCTATATCCTATTTCCATTCCAAAAATTGGACATGTAGATGTACTCGTAAATGTCCATTGTAAATAGTTTTTTATGTGTGCCTACAAGATAGCCCACTGCTATCCAAAAAAATTTGGAAGAGCACCGTAGTCATTATGGAAAAGCATAAAATGAGATAGTAACGGCTTCGTTGATAAATAACTTACAACAAAAATCTAGAAATAATCAAAAAGTATCTCATAGATACACTGCATATAGCAAGTATCCACGAAAAACTAGACGAGTAAAAAGTTGTCTCTTGAATATTCCATACAAAATGCCGGCTAGTAGTACACACTAGAATTTTCATAAAACACACATGCAGCTAATGCCGAACATATCGAGAGTGAAAGAGAGTAGAAGAAGAGCAGAACTAGAAAAAAAGAGCAAATACTAAGAACACTCTGGAGTTGTCAAGGTTAGAGAAGTTTTTCAAATTCCGATACAAACATAATTATTTCTTTTTTATCCAAACACTTGTAATCAAGCCTACATTTCATGGTAGTGGGACTCTCGTGTAATGGACTTTAACCTCTGTGTTATCGGCCTACTGAAGGCATTGGAGACAGTGTGGAGCAATGGTTTGTCATTGGCTCTAACACAAAGAGGATGACTTCTGAGTATTCTACGAAATTTAATGAAAAAAAAAAAAACAATAAAACAAAGATTATAGACTTTTTCTTTGTTTTAAAGAAAGAGTTGGAAACTAGGGTTTGTAATTCGAATGAAAACCTCGGCATTTCGGCCAACATTCACTTAATCACCTAATTGACGATGACACCGATGAAAGTATAAGGGCGGTATTAGAAGCCGCGCACACGTCTACGGTTCTTTCTACCAGTGCAGCGTTATGCTGCACCACAACCTTTTAGCGATGGCGAGAGATGCTGTACGCAGCCATCTAAATTGAGAGATGCTCTACGCAGCCATCTAAATCGATTGCTACAGACTACATCGAAGTAGTCTGTAGCAATAACAGTTTGTCTGATAAGTCCCCGGTCTAACAAAGAAAAACACATTTTTTGTCAAAATTCGTTTTTATTATTCAGCATAGTTCCCTTCAAGAGCGATACAACGATCATAACGACCTTCCAATTTTTTGATACCATTTTGGTAATACTCCTTCGGTTTTGCCTCAAAATAGGCCTCAGTTTCGGCGATCACCTCTTCATTGCAGCCAATTTTTTTCCCTGCGAGCCAGATCTGGAGAATACGGTGGGTGGGAAAGCAATTCGAAGCCCAATTCATGAATTTTTGCCATCGTTCTCAATGACTTGTGGCACGGTGCGTTGTCTTGGTGGAACAAGACTTTTTTCTTCTTCATATGGGACCGTTTTGCCGCGATTTCGACCTTCAAACGCTCCAATAACGCAATATAATAGTCACTGTTGATGGTTTTTCTCTTCTCAAGATACTCGATAAAAAATATTCCATGCGCAACCCAAAAAAAAGAAGCCATTACTTTGCCAGCGGACTTTTGAGTCTTTCCACGCTTCGGAGACGGTTCACCGGTCGCTGTCCACTCAGCCGACTGTCGATTGGACTCAGGAGTGTAGTGATGGAGCCACGTTTCATCCATTGTCACATATCGACGGAAAAACTCGGGTGTATTACGAGTTAACAGCTGCAAACACCGCTCAGAATCATCAACACGTTGTTGTTTTTGGTCAAATGTGAGCTCGCGCGGCACCCATTTTGCACAGAGCTTCCGCATATCCAAATATTGATGAATGATGTGACCAACACGTTCCTTTGATATCTTTAAGGCGTCTGCTATCTCGATCAACCTCATTTTACGGTCATTCAAAATCATTTTGTGGATTTTTTTGATGTTTTCGTCGGTAACCACCTCTTTCGTACACCGTCCTCCGTGCTCATTTCACCATTGTTGAATTTTGCATGTCCAAATATATGATGAATGATATGACCAACACGTTCCTTTGATATCTTTAGTCCTCTGCTATATTGATCAACTTCATTTTACGGTCATTCAAAATCATTTGTGGATTTTTTTGATGTTTTCGTCGGTAACCACCTCTTTCGGGCGTCCACTGCGTTCACCGTCCTCCGTGCTCATTTCACCACGCTTGAATTTTGCATACCAATCAAGTATTGTTGATTTCCCTGGGGCAGAGTCCGGAAACTCATTATCAAGCCAAGTTTTTGCTTCCACCGTATTTTTTCCCTTCAGAAAACAGTATTTTATCAAAACACAAAATTCTTTTTTTTCCATTTTTTCACAATAACCAAAGTTGCTTCACAAAAGACGCTCTATCTCACAAACTAATTGACTTACAGACGTCCAATTTTGACACATATCATTTGAAGGTTGGTACTATATATTTAAAAATAATATGCATTTAATACTAGCGACGCCATCCATGTGTCAGAACGGGGACTTATCAGCCAACCTGTTAGTTACCTCTCAGAATTCAAGATGCCTGCCCGAATTGTGGACCTGACATCCACTTCACTCTTGACTCATCCAATAGATGCAGTCTTCTGCCTCGAACTGTATGTAGAAGATTATATGTCTTTATTTGTTTGTTTCATAAATTAATTACGAGGGCCTAAAACAACAAAAACGGTCCTATGTGGAATTCTGAGGAAAGACATCTTCGTCTAGAAGGTGAAGGTCAATGACTACCTCCCTACACTTAGGGACTTCTGGGAGCCACCGTGGTGCAATGGTTAGCATGCCCGCCTTACATACACAAGGTCGTGGGTTCGATTCCTGCTACGACCGAACACAAAAGTTTTTCAGCGGTGGATTATCCCACCTCAGTAATGCTGGTAACATTTCTGAGTGTTCCAAAGCTTCTCTAAGTGGTTTCACTGTAATGTGGAACCCTGTTCGGACTCGGCTATAAAAAGGAGGTCCCTTGTCATTGAGCTTATTATGGAATCGGGTAGCACTCAATGATAAGAGAGAAGTTCACCACTGTGGTATCACAATGGACTGAATAGTCTAAGTGAGTCTGATACATCAGGTGGCAGCCCTCACTTAGACTATTCAGTCCAACAGGGATCTCGAACTTTCTGCTCCTAAATCGACGGCAATAACTTTTACATCGTGGACCAAGGAAGTGAACCTGAAACTCGATATCCTCATCCGTGGCCAGAGTATCCCCACATGCAAGAACTGCAAAGGTTCTTGGTGTGGCTTTCGATAGTTTGTTCCTGGTTGGTAAGCATGCGGAAATATTAGCTAAAAACTTTTGGAGCAGAAACTTATAGATAATGCGGCTGCTCTTTGGACTCCAAGTATTAGAGAGGCTATTATTGGAGAGGCTTTAAGCGGTGCAAAATACTGCTTTGCGAATTGCCATTGGATATTACTCCAAAACATTAGAACAGCATCTGCAACATGAGTCCAAAATGCCCTCGGTGAGGAAACACTGCGACTTCCTAACCCACAAGCACCTGATAAAGTGCAGAGGGCTAAACCACCCAAGCCACGTCACATCCAGAAGGGTATCAACTGAAGGTGCCAAGCCCATTGGGTTCGATTTCAGAAAGGATACACCGTCAATTGACCACTTGGTCGGTGTTGACAGTGATGCGGGAATAAGGACAATCGCCTCACATCTCGAGGCATCTCTTCACGTGTCCCGCGAAACCAACAGACGTGACATCTACTTCACTCTGGACTCAACCAGTAGAGGTAGATTATAGTTCTGTTCTCCCTGTGTCATTATGTATTGGTAACCATCGCAGACACTGCATTTCTTGTGTTTAACAAATTATGCAGAAAATATTCAAGAAGTCTTTCCTTATCGTCCATTCACATTAGGTTCGAAATCTAGTAAAAGTGGATTTGAAATCCCTTTTTTATATAGCAAATGACAGTTGACATGTAATTAAAATGGATTTTGGACGTCTTATGTGAGTGTGGTATTAGGTTAGGATAGGTTAGGTTAGGTGGCAGCCCGATGTATCAGTCTCACTTAGACTATTCAGTCCATTGTGATACCACATTTGTGAACTTCTCTCTTATCACTGAGTGCTGCCCGATTCCATGTTAAGCTCAATGACAAGGGACCTCCTTTTTATAGCCGAGTCCGAACGGCGTTCCACATTGCAGTAAAACCACTTAGAGAAGTTTTGAAACCCTCAGAAATGTTACCAGCATTACTGAGGTGGCATAATCCACCGCTGAAAAACTTTTTGGTGTGCGATCGAAGCAGGAATCGAACCCACGACCTTGTGTATGCAAGGCGGGCATGCTAACCATTGCACCACGGTGTGGTATTAAGTGTTAAGTTAAGTTGTATCGCTAGGATATTTTGATTTGTTAGACAAGATGACCATTATCGACTTGTTGATATATTATATATTAGTCAACTTCCAAGTTAAGTTTAAGTGCCCGTGAATACGCTACAATGATCAGATAACATATATAATTTTTGAGTAAATTTCAATTTTCATTTCATTATTCGCAGTACTGATCAAATCCCTTTCGTTTTTTTTTTCGACCATTGGTATAGCTATTGTATTCTTACTGTTCTCGTTTTGACAGTAAAAACTATAGATACAATATGACATTAAGAGCATGTGTACATATGGCTATTCCCTAATCATAAGTTTCTCCTCTTTTAAAGATGTCGTATATAATTAAGATTCATTCTTGATATTTCTTGCCGTGATATGTGAGGGACAACTGTATACCTCTGTTAGTAATTGTTTTCCTTTACATTGATTACTGATAACGTAGCTCTTCTTTCGGGTTGTTGAACACTATGGACAGACACAATCTGACGCCTGCATACTTGAATATGTGTGTGGACATAAATAATCAAGAACACACTTGCATATGTGTTCAACAGACGACGCGCTGTCAGTCCGTGTCAATCTGTAATGTGTACATAGCATACATGTAATAATAATCATGTCTGTTCTGGGTCACACCGCATTGTGCACCACACTATACACTTTCTACACACCACACACAAAGTTAGTTGTTCTGAGTCACACGTGTGAACGATTTTTTCGGACTTTTAATCGAAAAATGTGACAGCTGATTTTTTCTGCAAGCCATATTATTTGCAGACAGAAATTATAAACAAAACATATTTTGCCGGTATAAACATAAAAAATTAAAAGTAAGTGCGTAACTCAAAGCCATAAAATGCCTGCCGGATTTTTGTTAGCAGTGAATAATGTAAGGACAAGAGCAATTTATCAAGAAAAAGGAGACAATTGCGTGATGCTTCAAATCTGTTTTGATTTGTTTTTTTCTATCCCTCCTCTATGTTACTCATGAACAAACGATCGCCGTGTCGTTCTCGTTTTTGTTTTTGACGGCGGAGAAGTTTTTATTTTGGTTTTGGTCAAACAGTTTTTAACATCCATACATTAAAGGAAATTTAATTATAGTGGGCATAATTAACTATTCTGTTAAGGTTTTTCTCATTTGTATTGCTTAAATATTTACAATAATGTTGCAAACAAATGCTCTATCGTGGCGGCCTCCATGTGCAGAAAGATATTGGCGGCGTTAGTTTTTTTTTAATTTGCTCAGTGAATTGTGCACCAAGAACACTTTGCAGAATTGAAGATGCCATATTTTTCATGCAATAAATTTGGTAAAATTCACTTTTCTTAGCCCATTGATTTTGTAAAAGTTATAATTTAATTACCTTATATTTTCAAAAAGACCTTTCATTTGTTTAGGAAAGCGGATAGTATTCACAAAAATCAAAGATAATTTTGCTTAAAACTTTTTTGTGTTAACTTTTAAGAATTGTGGCAACATTATACTTTCGAACACACTGAAAATCAGCTGATTAAAACAACCCCAAAATTTATACACCAATCAGACGAAATTTCGGTTCAAATTTTAGGTGGATTTTTAAAATCGTGGTTTCTGCCATATATAAGTGACTTTCCCAATAATATTTGAAAATATTTATAAAAAACATATTAAAGTTTCAGAATCTGTTATTTATTTGTTATTAAAACTTCTAACTTTGCATACGATGGCTGTACACTAAGCCTACACAAAAGAAATGTTCGTGTACATTTTTCAGGTCTATGACGGTGTATAGTGTTGGCCAGAACACCTTTTAAGTGTGACACCACACGAAAATTGTACATGTGTGTACCAGAACAGACACGAATAATAACAATAAAAATAATACGCGAACATATTTCTTGTGTCAAAATATACCCTACATTTTACAATGTTGATGGGAAATATCCTCATTTTTGTGAATGTAGGGTTTTGAACAAGAAAAATAGATAATTGTAACTACTCCGAACTATACTCGCACTGATCAAAGATTTATTTATCTAAACTCATAAAAACTCCTAAATTTTATTGTTGGTGTGTATGGTGAGGACCGATGCTACTGTTCTGCTATTATTTTTAAAGCGATGACACTTTTTTTTTTGTGCCACCTTTTTGCACAATTGAGCAAAAACCTAGTATAGTTTCTTGGGATGTGTGGAATTGTCAAAGCTGCATTTTGTGAAATTTGTACCTTTAAGTAAACATTTTTTTTTCTCAACTATACTAAAGTGTAATTTTTAACAGCTATAGAAATTTTTTTTCAAAAACCAAAAACATATAAAATTCAGAAAAATTCATGAAATCTTTATTTGAATCTACACTGACAAAAAGCATGCCCGGTTCTGAAGATTTTGGTATTGATTCCGAGCCAGAGAAGCAGAGAATTGAAATAAGGTTATATTGAAGACACAATTCTCTTTTAAATACTAGGAAACAAATTCGCGATTTTGGATTATTTTTTGATTCACGCATGTCACATATTGATTTTATCCATCCAATAGTTTATAAAATTCTTGAGTTTATTAAAAGAAAATGTGATTTTCAGACCCTAATACTTGGAAAATTGTGTATAGAGCCTTTGTTAGACCTAGAGTTGAATAGCTTTAACTGTTTGGGATGGAAGCCACTGTGGTGTAATGGTTAGCATGCCCGCCTTGCATACACAAGGTCGTAGGTTCGATTCTTGCTTCGATCGAACACCAAAAAGTTTTTCAGCGGTGGATTATCCCACCTCAGTAATGCTGGTGACATTTTTGAGGGTTTCAAAGCATCTCTAAGTGGTTTCACTGCAATGTGGAACGCCGTTCGGACTCGGCTATAAAAAGGAGGTCCCTTGTCATTGAACTTAACATGGAAACGGGCAGCACTCAGTGATAAGAAAGAAGTTCAAATTTCAAAAAAAAAAAAAAAAAACAATTGGAACAAAATGTAGAGTTTAGAACTTCGAAAAATGATTTTAAATTGTACTGCTAAAAAAATTCAGTTAATACCTAACTCAGAAGATTACCTAAACATTTTATTCATCATAGTCTGTAAGGAATTTTCTAAAGACTGAAATAAATAATAAATAAACAAAAAAAAAACTACAAGTATCAGGTTGGCTGATAAGTCCCCGGTCTGACACATAGATGGCATCGCTAGTATTAAATTTATATTAGTTTGGGCTTCGAATTGCTTCCCCACCCACCGTATTCTCCAGATCTGGCCCCCAACGACTTTTTCTTGTTCTCAGACCTCAAAAGGATGCTCGCAGGGAAAAAAATTGGCTGCACTGAAGAGGTGAACGCCGAAACTGAGGCCTATTTTGAGGCAAAACCGAAGGAGTATGTTACTACCAAAATGGTTTCAAAAAATTGGAAGGTCGTTATAATCGTTGTATCGCTCTTGAAGGGAACTATGTTGAATAATAAAAACGAATTTTGACAAAAAATGTGTTTTTCTTTGTTAGACCGGGGACTTATCAGCCAACCTGTTATATACGGCCAGGCCGAATCTTATATACCCTCCACCATGGATTGAGTAGAAACTACTACTACAGACGGTCACTTGGGTTGCGGCCTATGGCAAGACATCTTAACATCATCTTCTAAATTGCAAGTTAGCCCATGCGGGATATATAGTAGACAAAAGAAAGGTCGATTAAATACGTATATATTCAGTTCTTGACCAGTACACTCGTATATGGGGAGGAAATAATTACGAACCGATATGAACTTTTGTGCGGTAATTATATAGCCAGAATTGAAATGTGGGGGTCGCTTTATACGGGGGCTATATACAATTATGAACACGAGTCTACCAAAAATGGCATGTTTGGTAGATTTATAGAATTCTTGATGTTTTGGAAAAATTCGCAAAATATTACTCTCCAACTATGAAATGCTTCATAAATTTTCTATAGAAATAACATTCTGACAAATTTTTCTACAGAAATAAAATTCTGACAAAATTTTCTACAGAAATAAAATTCTGACAAAATATTCTATAAAATTAAAATTATGACAAAATTTTCTATAGAAATAAATTTTTGACGAAATGTTTCATAGAAATTATATTTCGAAAAAAAAAATCCTAAAGACATAAAATGTTGACAAAATTTTCTATAGAAATATAAAATTTTGACAAAATTTTATATGGCAATAAAATTTTGGTAGATTACTTTTGGCTCGTTTTGCAATCGTGATTTTTCTGTGATTGGGGATCGGTTTATTTGGGGGCTATATATAATATAGATCGATACGTAATGGTTGTTATCGGCCATACACTAGCGAAATGTACCAAATTTCAACCGGATCGGATGAATTTTGCTCCTTCAAGAGGCTTTGGAGGTCAAATCTGGGCATCGGTTTGTATGGGGGCTATATAATTATGAACCGATATGGACCAAGTTTTGCATGATTGTTAGAGACCACATACTAACACCACGTACTAAGATTCAACCGGATCGGATGAATTTTGCTCCTTCAAGAGGCTCCGGAGGTCAAACATGGGGATCGGTTTACATAAGGGCTATATATAATTATGGACCGATATGGACCAATTCTGGCATGGTTGTTAGGGACCATATACCAACTTCATGTACCAAATTTCAGCCGGATCGGATGAAATTTTCTTCTCTTTGAGGCTCCGCAAGCCAAATCTGGAGATCAATTTATATGGGGGCTATATATAATTATGAACCGATATGGACCATTTTTTGCATGGTTGTTAGAGACCATATACCAACACCACGTACTAAGATTCAACCGGATCGGATGAATATTGCTCCTCCATGATGCTCCGTAGGTCAAATCTGGGATCGGTTTATATAAGGGCTATATATAATTACGGACCGATATGGACCTATTCTGGCGTGGTTGTTAGAGACCATATACTAACACCACGTACTAAGATTCAACCGTGTCGGATAAAATTTGCTTCTCTTAGAGGCTCCGCAAGCCAAATCTGGGGATCGGTTTATATGGGGGCTATATATAATTATGAACCGATTTGGATCAATTTTTGCATGGTTGTTAGAGACCATATACTAACACCATGTACCAAATTTCAACCGGATCGAATCGGAAGTTAGCGTGATTTCAACAGACGGACGGACATGCTTAGATCGACTCAGAATTTCACCACGACCCAGAATATCTATACTCTATGGAGTCTTAGAGCAATATTTCCATGTGTTACAAACGGAATGACTAAGTTAATATACCCCCCTATCCTATGGTGGAGGGTATAAAAATGTTGGCAGGGAGCTAATCATTTACAGTTACGATTTGCATCATCTTTGAAGAAGAACGGTCCATTGATGCCACCAGCCCATAAACCGCGCCAAACTGTTACATTTTCAGGATGCATTGTAGCTTTTGCAATGCTTCTGGCTAATCTTCACTCCAAAATCGACAATTCTACTTTTTTACGTACCCAATGAGAAAAAAATCTTCGCTGAACACAATTTTTTGATAACAAAGTAAATTTTCGGCCAACTTTCCAAGAGTCCATTCACCAAAACATCTGCTTTGCGATAACTCGTTCGGTGCCAGCTGTATTTTGACAGGCTTCACACCTAAATCCTGTCGTTGTTCAGTAACAGAGGCCCATTTTGTGGTAAAGGCTACGAATCGATAATTGATGGTCATCATTAACCCTGGGCGATACAGCTGGTTGGTACTGGTTTGGGGTGAAATTTAGTCACAATTTATTAAACTGACACAAAATGGAAGAAGCGCGCGTGGAACTTTCCTTATAGAGCACAATAATAAAATCCAATAATTTGAAGGCCTTCATATGTAAAACGATTCGTGGTTAAATTATAGACCAAACGGAAGCTGTTTAACAAGTGAAACAAAACACGAAAAGTGCGTCAGTATAAGAAATCACCCTCTAGATATATCGGACAAAAGGAGCCAAAAACATGAGAGGTACACTCAGCAGGACAAAACTGAAATTTCTTAGATAGTATTTTGAGGTTTAGTAATTAGGGTATTTTTCATTCGTGGCTCATCTATTAGCTGACTTATCATAACTGTTGGTTGATAACAGAAAATGGTAGCGACCATCACATACTGTGCTATAGATAGCAATATTTAATGCAATGCTATAATGACTGGACACTATGCAAGTATAAGTCTTTGATAGAGCACTTGACTGAAATTGCCTTCACACATCCCTGCAACAGATACTATGAAAATTTATAAAATTATCTTGGGTATCAGTGATGATTTGAGGTTCTATATTGCCAGTTCAGTATGATATCACCATTTGAGTATATTGAAATCATATACTTTGTAAATATCGAAAGTCGTTTTAATTAAAATACAAAACGAATATGGAAATCAATATAACATTGTTATGTCTATTATGCACTTTACAGACTATCAGTTATTCCGGACGGAATGTCGGTGTTTGTAAAGAATCTTACAGTGTGTCGGATCGATACGACTTGTCGGCGATGACTAAATAATTGGTAAATGTGTTATCGATCCCATAAACATGCAGCAGTATCGATTATGCCTTCGGACTTAACTTATAATGTGCACAATATATGGGATATGTTCGACACGAGCACTGTCGTCCGGAATAACTGATAGTCTGTAAAGCGCATTATTGCAATATGGAATATATAAAAACAAGTATATACGGCCGTAAGTTCGGCCAGGCCGAATCTTAAATACCCACCACCATGAATCAAATATTAGGGTTTCCTTTGAAATTTCAGGGGGGTTTGAGGACAAATCGAGCAGAGCAGTTCAACCAATACACTTTCCGGAAATATATTTAAAGATTTTACATATGAAGACTATATCAGATTCTGGATTTGTAAGAACCATTTTTGTTTTAGAGGAATCATTAACATCTCTTGTAAGTGTGCAAGAAAATTATGAAATAACGTCTTGATTTGAAATCTTAAATCTGTAGATGTTCACCCTAGAAATAAAATCTGGAAATTTTACGTTGAGTTTCAAGCAATTTTCATGATCGGTGCACCTTCTATACCCTCAAGAAGTGAAATTTCAAGCAAATCGGATAAAAACTACGGTTTCTAGAAACCCAAGGAGTTAAATCGGGAACTCGTTCTTGACCGATACTCACCATTTTCGGCGTATCTCTTTATGATCCAATAAATATATACAAATTGGATAAAAACTATAGTTTTTATAATCCCAAGAAATAAAATCCGGATATGGGTCATTATTTCGGCACACCACTTTATTGTCATAAAATACTTCTAGATTTCCAACTTCAGTCAAATTGGATAAAAAGTATAGTTTCTATAAGTCCAAGAAGTAAAATCGGGAGATTGGTCTATATGGGGGATATACCAAAACATGGACCGATACTCACCATTTGCGGCACACCTCTTTATGGTCCAAAAATACCTCCAGATTTTCAATTTCAGGCAAATTAGATAAAAACTTCGGATTCTAGAAGCCTAGATTTCCAATTTCAGGCAAATTGTATAAAAACCACGGTTTCTATAAGTCCAAGACCCGAAATCGGGATGTCGGTTTATATGGGGACCATACCAAAACATTGGCCAATGCTCACCATTTTTTGGTGAGCATTGGTTCTAAAATACCTCTAGATTTCCAATTTCTGGTATATTGAATAAAAACTGCGGATTCTAGTAGTCCAAGAAGTAAAATCGCGACATCGGTCTATATGGGGGCTATACCAAAACATGGACCACTACTCACCATTTTTGGCACACCTCTTTATGGTCATAAAATACCTCTAGATTTCAAATTTCAGGTAAATTGGATAAAAACTACGATTTCGGGAGGTCGGTTTATATGAGGACTATATTAAAACCCGGACCGATATAGCCCATCTTCGAACTTGACCTTCCTGCAGACAAAAGACGAGCTTGTGCAAAATTTCAGCATGATTTCTTCATTATTGAAGACTGTAGCGTGATTACAACAGACAGACAGACGGACATGGTTATATCGCCTTAGAATTTCTCCTTGATCAAGAATATATATACTTTATATAGTCGGAAATCGATATTTCGATGTGTTACAAACGGAATGACAAACTTATTATACCCCCGTCACCATTCTATGGTGGTGGGTATACAAATTATAATGTAAGAATTATGGAATTTTAAAATGTTCAAATATCAACTCCAAGTTGGGCTTGGATAGATGAGGTATTGGACTATATTGTCTATTGTGGTATCATGGTGGTGAAACTCGTTCTTGTCAATGAGTAGGGCCTGATAATATCATGGGTAAGGGTCTTCCAACTTATTGCCGTGAGAATTGAGAAATTATTGAGAATTGCCTTCAAAAGTCCAAGAAAGCTATTACATGATGCACGAAAATGGCTCTGCGGTATTTTGGCCCATACCCGATTTTGGTCGTCATTGCACCGTAGAAATGAAGCGAGGGACCTCCTTTTTAAATCATTCTGTGTTCGCTTGTGCTAAGTGCGATGGTGCTGAGTCCTAATATAATCTCTGTAGTCTGCGTTCGAAATTTTCATCTGCCCAGGGTTCAATATTGTCTTTAGGATAATATTCGGCATTAACTTGACTCCCACGATCGATGAATACAAACTGGGTGCGACCATCGACCGTTATGACGGCCCACGCCACTACCATTGGCGGCGGTTGAGTTCTCTTTGCCAAGTAATCTCATCATTTTATTTGTTCACAAATTGCTCAATTTGTAATGGCTTCTGATCGACAGAAATCAAATTCTGGATCCACCGTTGCACCACGGTTGGCATTCCACCACCTCAAAATGAAATTCCGTTGGGACTTAACTATAAAATCATTGGGAGCCACCGTGGTGCAATGGTTAGCATGCCCGCCTTGCATACACAAGGTCGTGGGTTCGATTCCTGATTCGACCGAACACCAAAAAGTTTTTCAGCGGTGGATTATACCACCTTAGTAATGCTGGTGACATTTCTGAGGGTTTCAAAGTGGTTTCACTGCAATGTGGAACGCCGTTCGGACTCGGCTATAAAAAGGAGGTCCCTTGTCATTGAGCTTAACATGGAATCGGGCAGCACTCAGTGATAAGAGAGAAGTTCACCAATGTGGTATCACAATGGACTGAATAGTCTAAGTGAGCCTAATACTTCGGGCTGTCACCTAACCTAACTATAAAAAGGAAATCCATTGTCATTGAGCTAAACATAGAATCGGGCAGCACTCAGAGATAAAAGAGAAGTTCACCACTATGGTATCACAATGGACTGAATAGTCTATGTGATCCTGACATAATGGGCTACCACTATATCTTACCTAACCAAACCTAACCTAACTCCTTTGCTCTTACCAGATTAACAGTTTTGTTCATCGGTGATTTCTGGCATTTTTTGGAACTTCAATGGCTTTAGCCCAAGCTCTTTATACCCTTCACCACTACTGTGGTACAGGGTATAATAAGTTTGTGCATTTGTATGTAACGCCAAGAAGGAAAAGTCTGAGACCCATCGTCTTAGAATTAAATTCTGAGTCGATTTAGCGATGTCCGTCTGTCTGTCTGTCTGTTGGTGTATTTTTGTGTGCAAAGTACAGCTCGCAGTTTTAGTCCGATTGTCCTAAAATTTGGTATAAGGTCCTGTTTCGGCTCAAAGACCATCCCTATTGATTTTGGAAAAAATCGGTACAGATTTAGATATAGCTGCCATATATATTTTTCACCGATCTGGTCATAAGTGGCGTGTATATCAACCGATCTTCCTCCAATTCCATACATCCGAATATTTTATGAGTCTCGAAAAACTTGCAAAATATCAGCCAAATCGGTTCAGATTTAGATTTACACTGGTCTTTTGAGTGTAAATCGGGCGAAGCCACCCGATTTACACTCATTTGCCCACATAGGCCAATTTTATGCTCCGATTTAGTTGAAATTTTGCATAGGGAGAAGAATTAGCATAGTAACTATGCGTGCCAAATTTGGTTGAAATCGGTTCAGATTTTGGATATATCTCCCATATATAGCTTTCGCCCGATTTACACTCATATGACCACAGAGGCCAATTTGTTGCTCCAATTTAGTTGACATTTTGCACAGGGAGTAGAATTAGCATTATAGCTATGCGTGTCAAATTTGGTTGAAATCGGTTCAGATTTAGATATAGCTCCCATATATAGCTTTCGCCCGATTTACACTCATATGACCACAGAGGCCAATTTTTAACTCCGATTTAGTTGAAATTTTGCACAGGGAGTAGAATTAGCATTATAGCTATGCGTGTCAAATTCGGTTGAAATCGGTTCAGATTTAGATATAGCTCCCATATATAGCTTTCGCCCGATTTACACTCAAAAGACCACAGAGGCCAATTTTTTGCTCCAATTAAGTTGAAATTTTGCACAGGGAGTAGAATTAGCATTATAGCTATGCGTGTCATATTTGGTTGAAATCGGTTCAGATTTAGATATAGCTCCCATATATAGCTTTCGCCCGATTTACACTCAAAAGACCACAGAGGCCAATTTTTTGCTCCAATTTAGTTGACATTTTGCACAGGGAGTAGAATTAGCATTATAGCTATGCGTGTCAAATTCGGTTGAAATCGGTTCAGATTTAGATATAGCTCCCATATATAGCTTTCGCCCGATTTACACTCAAATGACCACAGAGGCCAATATTTTACTCCTATTTAATTGAAATTTTGAACAGGGAGTAGAATTAGCATTGTAGCTATGCGTGCCAAATTTGGTTGACATCGGTTCAGATTTAGATATAGCTCCTATATATATGTTTTTCTGATTTAGAAAAAAATGGTCAAAATACCAACATTTTCCTTGTAAAATCGCCACTGCTTAGTCGAAAAGTTGTACAAATTACTCTAATTTTCCTAAACTTCTAATACATATATATCGAGCGATAAATCATAAATAAACTTTTGCGAAGTTTCCTTAAAATTGCTTCAGATTTAAATGTTTCCCATATTTTTTTACTAAAATTGTGTTCCACCCTAGTGCATTAGCCAACTTAAATTTTGAGTCTAAAGATTTTGTAAAAGTCTATCAAATTCTGTCCAGATCGAGAGATATTAAAATGTATGTATTTGGGACAAACCTTTTATATATAGCCCCAAACACATTTGACGGATGTGATATGGTATCGAAAATTTAGATCTACAAAGTGGTGCAGGGTTTAATATAGTCGGCCCCGCCCGATTTTAGACTTTTCTTACTTGTTTCGTCTGCTTTTTGGACGCTATGCAGGTAACGAGCAACGGTATGAGAACCGATTTATTCACATTTAAATGCTGGAGGGTTCTAACGACAGCCTTTTGTGGTTTTCTCGTAAATAATAATATGGACAGTCGCAGGAATAAATCTGATATCAATGAGACGAGCGGTTTAGAAACACTACCAATCTGAAGATGGTTGCAATATACATCAGCCACCTTGTGTATGCGAAATTTAGTCGACCGTCCATCTGTTGAAATTACGGAAACTTCCGAAACAAGTTATCAAGTTTGGAACTTGGCATAGTGTAATAGTGAGTGCAGGTAGAATGATGAAGGATTTCTGATATTAGGCTATTCTACTAAGTTTATTTCCCTTGAAAGATTTTGATATTGATTTCGGGCCAAAGATTCTGCTTCTTTAAAATTAATACCTTTCTTAGGGAAATAGCTTAAAAATCTAGATTCTAATAATAAAAATTCGATAAAAGTGATCTGTATCCCAAGATCACTTTAATCGAATTTTCGGTTTCTTTTTGTGATAAATCAAAAAAGGTATTCTATTGTAACAGATATTTCAAAGCAAAATCTTCAAAGTAATTATTAGCCTATTTTTGAATTTGGAACAATCGTGTGATCATTTGCCAGTAAGGTCTCAACGGCATAAACGAATAAGCCTAAATATAGTCGGTAGTTTTATGGCTAATGTAACATCACAATGAAGTGATTGTCTAAGCGAACCTAAAGTATCAATCGTATTGATATTTTTTCTACTAAATATAACTAAATTTACTTTTCAAAGTATCAATGGAAAATTCCATAGTTTGTATCCATTCATTATCATCATTTGAACATTAGAATTTGTTGATAGCAGTATTACAAACCAAACTATTTAGAAAGAGAGAGAGAGCACAACAGGGGCCCGGCTAACATTGCCCACTGATACCACACAGGCAAATTAAAAGAGAAATGAGACAAATGATCTTACAATACTCATGAGTTCTTATACCCAAAAAAAAAGCAATTAAAATATCTCATAATATTTTTGTCGACAAAGTGATTAAAGAGAAAAAAAAATAAATAAAACAAAAATTGTACAATAGAATTTCTGAGTGGGTCACACACCGCGAAATACAGACAAATCTCATACAGGCAATTGATTTTAAATTTCTTAGGCGGGTAGACATTGTACGCCACCATAATAAAATATATTTTTGATTTTATTTCGTAGCAAGCTGTGACGCTGGACAAGACGACAGGTACAAGAATTTTCGGTGAAAGTATTATAGTTAAATCTCGCACAAAATCTTTTTGGCAAATTCACAATTTTGGCGTATAGTTCATATCTTTTAATAGATATAATAAAGGAGATGTGTTGTACGGTACAACGACGTAAGAAAAGAAAAATTATATTTTTTGGGAATATTAAGGTCGAGTATCTTCCTGGGATCTATAACAAGGGGTTTCCAACATGATATGTTATTTTGAATCACCCGGTATCTCGTTAAATGTCACTTTTTAAGCTTTTTTAATTGACATTTGTTATGTAGGAACTATGCAAATTCTTACTCTGAATGTAGGGCTTTTGGATTACCCAGCACAAAAATCGGAAGTTGTTTCACAAACATTTCTTTTAAAGCGCATCCCGAAATCCCCCATCAATTTGTTTCCACGTTCGATGCAGTCCTTTTGGACAAGTCCACAAACATTTCTTTTAAAGCGCATTCCGGGATACGCTATCGATTTTTCTTTCACTTCCGATGCAGTCTTAGAAAATACGGAATTAGAGCGTTTTAAGTGAAAATTTAAGTTTTGGACAATTAAATTTCGCCAAAAAAGAATAAAAAAATCATTAAAAAGGTAAAAAATAATAAACAAGTATATATGGCCGTAAGTTCGGCCAGGCCGAATCTTATGTACCCTCCATCATGGATTGTGTAGAAACTTCTACGAAAGACAGTCATCCACAATCGAATTACTTGGGTTTTGGTATCTTGAAACTTCTTAACATCGTTTTCTAAATTGTGAGTTAGTCCATACGTCTAATATATAGACAAAAAAGGTATGTGTAGGTAAGTCTACAAATAATTACGAATCGAAATGGAATTTGCACGGTACGTAGGCAGCAAGAATTGAAATATGGGGGTCGCTTATATGGGGGCTATATACAATTATGAACTTTATATGGACCAATTTTTATGTGAGTGGGGATAGATTTATCTGAGGGCTATATAACAGGTTGCCTTATAAGTCCCCGGTCTAACAAAGAAAAACACATTTTTTGTCAAAATTCGTTTTTATTATTCAACATAGTTCCCTTCAAGAGCGATACAACGATTATAACGACCTTCCAATTTTTTGATACCATTTTGGTAGTACTCCTTCGGTTTTGCCTCAAAATGGGCCTCAGTTTCGGCGATCACTTCTTCATTGCAGCCAAATTTTTTCCCTGCGAGCATCCTTATGAGGTCTGAGAACAAGAAAAAGTCGCAATTCGAAGCCCAATTCATGAATTTTTGCCATCGTTCTCAATGACTTGTGGCACGGTGCGTTGTCTTGGTGGAACAACACTTTTTTCTTCTTCATATGGGACCGTTTTGCCGCGATTTCGACCTTCAAACGGTCCAATAACGCCAAATAATAGTCACTGTTGATGGTTGTTTCCTTCTCAAAGATAATCGATAAAAATTATTCCGTGCGCATCCCAAAAAACAGAGGACATTACTTTGCCAGCGGACTTTTGAGCCTTTCCACGCTTCGGAAACGGTTCACCGGTCGCTGTCCACTCAGCCGACTGTCGATTGGACTCAGGAGTGTAGTGATGGAGCCATGTTTCATCCATTGTCACATATCGACGGAAAACTCGGGAGTATTACGAGTTAACAGCTGCAAACACCGCTCAGAATCATCAACTCGTTGTTGTTTTTGGTCAAATGTGAGCTCGCGCGGCACCCATTTTGCACAGAGCTTCCGCATATCCAAATATTGATGAATGATATGACCAACACGTTCCTTTGATATCTTTAAGGCCTCTGCTATCTCGATCAACTTCATTTTACGGTCATTCAAAATCATTTTGTAGATTTTTTTGATGTTTTCGTCGGTGACCACCTCTTTCGGGCGTCCACTGCGTTCACCGTCCCCCGTGCTCATTTCACCACGCTTGTATTTTGCATACCAATCAATTATTGTTGATTTTCCTGGGACAGAGTCCGGAAAATCATTATCAAGCCAAGTTTTTACTTCCACCGTATTTTTTCCCTTCAGAAAACAATATTTTATCAAAACACGAAATTTCTTTTTTCCATTTTTTCCACAATAACAAAAGTTGCTTCACAAAAGACACAAACTAATTGTCTTACAGACGTCAAATTTTGACACGAATCATTTGAAGGTTGGTACTATATAAAAATAATATGCATTTAATACTAGCGACGCCATCTATGTGTCAGACCGGGGACTTGTCAGCCAACCTGTTAAAACTACTCGTATAGACCGATATGGACCTAGTTAGGCATGGTTGTTACCGTTCATATACTAGCACAATGTACCAAATTTCAACTGACTCGTATGAAATTTACTCCTTCAAGAGGCTCCAAAACTAAATCTCGGGATCGGTTTATATGGGGGCTATATATGATTATGGACTGATATAGATCACTTTTGGCATGGTTGTTAAATATCATATACTACCACCACGTACCAAATTTCAACCAGATCGGATGAATTTTGCTTC
Organism: Haematobia irritans; assembly: GCF_050003625.1. Classification (NCBI taxonomy): domain Eukaryota; kingdom Metazoa; phylum Arthropoda; class Insecta; order Diptera; family Muscidae; genus Haematobia; species Haematobia irritans. The sequence goes on from NC_134401.1 coordinate 120,736,557, forward strand.
TCTAAAAGGCACCGGAGGTCAAATCTGGGGATCGGTTTATACGGGGGCTATATATAATTATGGACTGATATGAACCAATTCATGCATGGTTGTTGGATACCACATACTAACATCACGTACCAAATTTCAACCGAATCCGATGAATTTTGCTCTTCCAAGGGGCTCCGGAGGTCAAATCTGGTGATCGGTTTATATAGGATCTATATATAATTATGCACCGATGTGGACCAATTTTTGCTTAGATGTTAGAGACCATATACTAACACCATGTACCAAATTTCAGCCGGATCGGATGAAAACCGGATTGGGGGCTATACGTAAAAGTGGTTGGATATGGCCCATTTTCAATACCATCCGACCTACATCAATAGCAACTACTTGTGCCAAGTTTCAAGTCGATAGCTTGTTTCGTTCGGAAGTTAGCGTGATTTCAACAGACGGACGGACGGACATGCTCAGATCGACTCAGAATTTCACCACGACACAGAATATATATACTTTATGGGGTCTTAGATTAATATTTCGATGTGTTACAAACGGAATGACAAAGTTAATATACCCCCCATCCTATGGTGGAGGGTATAAAAATACATACCCGCTGGGATTTGAACCTTTGCCATTTGACTTTTTCAAGTTCTTTTTTTTGAAGTTCTTTTGGGATGGTTTTGCAAATTATTGTCCTAATTTGTATTTTTTTTGTAATTTTTTGTTGTTTTTGAATGGAAAAATATATTTATACAAAAATAAATGCCCAACAAAAAAAAAAAACAAGTATATACGGCCGTAAGTTCGGCCAGGTCGAGGCTTATGTACCCTCCATCATGGATTGCGTAGAAACTTCTTCTAAACACTGCCATCCACAATCGAATTACTTAAGTTGCGGCAACGCTTGCCGATGGCAAGGTATCTTAAAACCTCCTAAACCACATTTTCTAAATTTTATGTAAGTCCATACGTGGTATATATTAAATCAAAAAAGATCGATCCAATACGTATATAATTCAGTTTGACAAAGTAGACATAAAATTTTGACAAAATTTTCTACAGAAATATAATTTAAAAAAAATAAAATTTTCACAAGATTTTCTATAGAAATAAAAATTTTGACAAAATTTTCTATAGAAAGAAAATTTTAACAAAATTTTCTATAGAAATAATCCTTTCACAATATTTTCTATAGAAATAAAATCTTGGTAGATTATTTTTGGCTCGAGTGGTAACCATGATTATGAACCGAATAAAATTTGAACAAAATTTTCTATAGAAATAAAATTTTGACAAAATTTTCTATAGAAATAAAATTTTGACAATGATGAAAATTTTATTATGAACCGAATAAAATTTTAACAAAATTTTCTCTAGAAATAAAATTTTGACAAAATTTTCTATAGAAATAAAATTTGGTAGATTATTTTTGGCTCTAGTGGCAACCATGATTATGGACAGATATGGACCAATTTTTGTGTGATTGGACCAATTTTGGTATGGTTGTTAGCGACCATATACTAACACCACGTTCCTAATTTGAACCGGATCGTATGAATTTTGCTCCTCCAAGAGGCTCCGGAGGTCAAATCTGGAGAACGTTTTATATGGGGGCTATATATAATTATGGACCGATATGGACCAATTCTGGCACGGTTGTTAAAAATCATATACTAAAACCATGTTCCAAATTACAACCGGATTGGATGAAATTTGCTTCTCTTGGAGACTGCGCAAGCCAAATCTGGGGATGGGTTTATATGGGGGCTATATATAATTATGAACCGATGTAGACAAATTTTTGCATGGTTGTTAGAGACCATATACCAATATATATATAGTCATTCTTGAGTACATACACGTTTTTTTTGCGGCTGCGATAACTTTTGGATTTTTCCCCAATTTGGGCCTTTTCGGCTATTGAAATCCTTTGGCAAATATAGTCCGTGGTACATACTGGAGAGGCAAAAGGAGTACAGAGTGTGCGCGGCAGAATTTTCGAGTTATTTTGATAACAATATTTATAATTTTGGCGTCATTTATAACATAAAATAATAATTCTCGTTGGAAATCTACAAAATCACTCAATGTTACCCGATTCAATCTATAAAAAGGTAAACAAAACAAAATTGACATATTAGTTGACAAGTGTTGCCAACGAAACAAATAAACTGATTACTGTAAGAATACGTTACGTACGATACGTTGGAAACGATCGTCGTGCTGTTGGTGTTGCCAGCAGTAATTTATCCCCTCATAAATACAAAATATGTCCGTTACGCCTGTATCCCAGCAATCAAAACGAAAGTTGGTAGAAACTTCTCCAGATTTTGAAAAAATGGCGAAGAAACCTGTTGGCAATATGGAAGTGGCGGAGTTGATGAATCTAATGAAGGCTACGATGAACAGTTTGTTGGAAGAAAAGCTAGAAGCCCTGCCTACTAAGGCAGATATAGAGGAAGTAAAAGCTGGCATAGCTTCAACTACTGCTGAATTGGAAGAACTTCGAGAAGAAAATAAAAAGTTGAAAGAAGAACTTCACTTACTTAGAAGCAATCATAAACAATCTGAAGATGAAATAAAATGGCTTGAAAATCAAATTAAAAGCACTAAACTAATATTTAAAGGGATTTACTTTGAGAAAAGCGCAGAGGAGTCTGTGAAAAAAATTTGTTCGGAGACATTAAAGGTGATTGCCCACACGGTCTCAGCGCGGGTGCTATCAAAATCGGATGAAACCTGTACAGTGATTGCTGAGTTCGATTCAGACACAACGGTGTCCCGTATTCTAGGATCTACCGGAAATTTAGCAGGATCCAAAATATCAATAAGCCGAGACTTAAACCCAAGGCGTCAGCGTAACAAAATAAATAATCTGTCCATCAAAAAACTAATATGGAATGAATGTAAAAAACTGAAGATAATGGTTAGGGATGACAGGTTGAAAATCAATGATAAATGGTTCACTTGGAATTCCCAAAACGAATTAGTTTGTGGCAAAGAAAAAGCTGAAACGGTTTTGAGGCTGTTATACGGTGGAGAAATTCAAACAGAGATTTTAAATACAATTATTGAGAAAGTAAATTCAAAAAACTTTTAAAATACTTTAGTCCATCTAACGAAGAAATCAATCTAAAACCTTTAACAATCATATCATATAATGTAAATGGGCTTGAAAATAAATTTTTGTAACCTAATTTTTTCCAATACATAATGAGCTTTGATATAATCATATTAATAGAAACACATATAATAGAAGGAAAACACTCTAGAGTTGAGAAATATATACAGGGTTTTGATATATCATGGATTTACGCAAAGAAGGTTAGTCAATTTGGAAGAGCATCTGGTGGAATCATGGTGGCAGTAAATAAAAAAGTAAAGGAAAGAGATATTAAGTATGAATTCAAGGAAATGGATACATTGTTGATAATTAACTTGTATTGTGGTAGACAAGAACTGGCAATTGTACCTCTTTACATTCGAAGTGCGGATTGGGACAATGAATTTTCGACCCTAAACAAAAATATGTGTGAATTCGAAGTCGATAATGCCGTACTGGTGGGAGATGTGAATGTCAGACTGGGAGAATTACAGCAGTGCTTTGCACCAATATGTGAAGATAGTTGGTCCGCTTGCACTAAAGAAAGGAAATCTATGGATAAGGAAGTTAATGTTAGAGGGAAAAAATATATGGATTTCTGTAATAATTTCAATCTTAGAATTTTAAATGGACAGACAAATGGCGATGAAGATGGACAATTCACATATATCAGTACAATAGGCTCTTCCGTAAATGATATCTGTGCAGCATCGCTAGAGTTGTTGGACTTAGTACAGTCGTTTAAGGTAGATGAACAAATATGGTCAGACCACTTGCCTGTAATATTGGAAATAAAGATTGGAAATAATGAAAAATACAACAAACTTAGTCTGTTGCCGAAACTCTCTTGGAAAACATCTAATAAATCTGATTACCAGAGACTCTTAAATATAAACCTCTCAAAGCAAAATGAATATACTGAAATAAAAGAGCTTACAGATATTATAGTGTCTTCTACGGAGTCATCATATATTCCAGGATTCTCTCCCAAACACAAATGGTTCGATACAAAATGCCACTGGGCTCGAAAAAAGGTATTCAAGTCTTTAAATAAATATCGAACAACTAAAAATGAAAAATGTAAAGAAACTTATCTGAAGTACAGGAGTCAATACAAGGAAATATGTCAATCTGCTAAGAAGAAATACCTCGCATATCTAAACCAAAAGATAAATAGTATCAGCAACACAAAAGAATGGTGGAAGTTAGTAAAAGAAATTAACAACCAAGAATTTCGAGTTGGTAAAGCAATAACCGCGGAATTGTTTAGAGACCATTTCATTAAATTGTTAAACCCTGCAAAAGCTTCCTCAGATTTTCATTATGCCCCTGTTATGATCCATAACGACCAGTTGGATAGAGATATAGAACTAGAAGAAGTCAAGGACATGCTGTCAAAAGTCAAGCTCAATAAGGCCCCTGGAGAGGATAGAGTACCTTATGAATTTTATATAAACGCTACAGATGAGTTCTTACTACAACTATCCAAGGTATATACGAGTACATATAGAAGGAATTATGTAGAGGAATCTATGGTAAAGACAACAATATTTCCAATTCATAAAAAGGGAAATGTCGATGATCCTGCAAACTACAGGGCGATATCTTTTATGAATGCTGCAGCCAAAATCTTCATGGGAATATTGAACAATAGACTAATCAACTGGGTGGAGGAAAATAGAGTTATGGTAGAATACCAGGCGGGGTTCAGAAAATTCTATTCAACGGTAGACAATATATATAATTTGACCGCCATAGCAGCTATAAAACTAGCAGAGAAGAAAAAGCTATACGCATTTTTTGTCGATTTCAGAGCCGCATTCGACAAAGTATCGAGGAAAGCACTCATATACAAACTCTACTCATTGGGTATCTCATATAAATTTGTCAGAATGATAGAAAGCATATATCAATACACAAGATCTGCCGTCTGGAATGGGGAGGAGTTATCTACATATTTCGACACAAACTCGGGCGTCAAGCAAGGATGTCTTTTGTCACTTTTACTCTTCGCCTTGTATATAAATGACCTACACGAATATTTGGAGGATGGGATATTCGTAGGAGGTAAAAATATTCGAATTTTAATGTATGCAGACGACATTGTTATCATGGCCGATGAGATACAAAAGTTGCAAAACATGATCCTAAAACTTGAAGAATACTGTACAATGTGGAACATGGAAGTCAATACCGACAAATCCAAAATTATGATTTTCAGAAATGGGGGACGACTATCAAACCAAGAAAAGTGGTATTTCAATGGACAGGAAATTGAGATTGTAAAATCATACGTATACCTCGGAGTGGTACTCACGTCAAGGCTAAGCTTTCAGAGTCACGTTGATAACCGAACTAGCCAGTCAAAAAGCGCAATAAACTCCACATGGAAGAACTTTTTAAAAATAGATAGTATTGATTTGCAAATGAAATGGGAAATCTACCTTGCAGTCTGCAGATCAATTCAAGCATATTCTGCACAGGTCTGGGGTTATACACATTTCGAGGAAGTCGATAAATTGCAGCGATTTTTCATAAAACGTGTACTTAAACTCCCAGAAAATACACCAAACTATGTAATAGATCTTGAAACAAATATTGAAGATGCTCACATGTACACACTTCAACTCCATCTGCAATACATTTACAGAACATTGTTTGAATACAAGGCAGATAGATTACCGAATTTCTTCAGTAAAATCCTTTTGCAGAAGAATTTATCATGGGCAAAAACGATAAATGAACTGTTATCACATCTTGGGGAAGGAAACCTAGAACTTAATACAACCAACTTGATGTGGCGCCACATTTGTTCCAGACTGGTCCAAACGCATAGCTGGGTTAATAGATTGAATAAAATTGAGAACGCAATGGGAAGTAGTACAAGAATTTACAGATTCCTTGATTTTAGCAAGGGAAGTTCATACTTAAACGGATCTTACAATCAGAAAGAAATAACATTGATAATGAGAGCACGAGCTGATATGCTTTACTTAAATGGCAACAAGTTCACATCAAATGAAGAGATAAAACTATGTACGATTTGCAATCTTCGGGAAACGGAATCCATACAACACTTCCTTGGGAGATGTCCAATCTTTGTAGAGATTAGACGGCAAATATTCGGGACAGATCTATTATCCCAAAATGAAATTCTTAATATATTAAATGGACAAGAAGCAAACGGCTGGAAAGATCTTTTAATCTACTTAAAACTAGCAATGAAGTACAGAGCAGCTATAATTAATGAATTTTATTAATAATGTATGTAACTTTAATTGGTAAAAACATATACTATAATGTTTTATTGCAAAAGAATTGGTAACGGCCGACGACACACTTGTCAGAGCCGTATATATATATATTCTTTTTTAGCTTGAAAAAACACATAAGTCCAAAAACGATATGTATTTAATTGTTTAAAATCAATAGTTCGTTAACTGTTACATTTTCATAAATAAAGAATACTACTACTACTACTACTACTACTATACCAATATCATGTACCAAATTTCAGGCGGATCGGATGAAATTTGCTTCTCTTTGAATTGAAATTTTCTTCTCTTTGAGGCTCCGCAAGCCAAATCTGGGGATCGGTTATATAGGGGCTATATATAATTATGGACCGACGTGGTCCAATTTTTGCATGGTTGTTAGAGACCATATACCAACACCATATACCAAATTTCAGCCGGATCGGATGAAATATGCTTCTATTAGAGGCTCCACAAGCCAAATCTGAAGGTCCCTTTATATGAGGGCTATACGTAAAAGTGGACCAATATTGCCCATTTTCAATACCATCCGACCTACAACGATAGCAACTACCTGTGCGAAGTTTCAAGTCGATAGCTTGTTTCGTTCGGAAGTTAGCATGATTTCAACAGACGGACGGACATGCTTAGATCGACTCAGAATTTCACCACGACCCAGAATATCTATACTTTATGGGGTCTTAGAGCAATATTTCGATGTGTTACAAACGGAATGACAAAGTTAATATACCCCCATCCTATGGTGGAGGGTATAAAAATAAATAATAATAATAATAATAAGGAACAACTCATGGCTGAATAAAGAGTTTGAATCACGATTACGAAAACAAAAATGTCAATATGTTGTGTTTACAATTTTAAGAAGTCAAAATCAGCTGATAAAAGAATCGTATGGTATTGATAAAAGTGGCAATTATTTATTCTTTCAATTGTCCTGAAAAAAAAATACTTCAAATCCAGAGAAAAGTGAAGGTTCAAATTTAATTGCGTCACCAATGAGTTCTTGTGAAGTCAATAATTCATCCGGGGAACGCCGATATGAGACAAATAAGACTATATTACCGACCAAAGTTCGCCAGCTATTAACAAAAACTGTTCATGATGCAGTTTAAAAACTGATGTGCATGGTATTTTGGGACTGGGATATGTTATCAAGATACTAAAGTCGTCTTCGAATAATTCTCCAGCTAGATGCATTTGCTAGAGCTGCAACCACCATAAATATATGATTTTGGCGACTTAAAATTTTGTCGAAATAAAAAAATTGTTATCATATGGGCCCATGATTTAATCTTCTTATTCAGCCATGGAACAACTCAGGAAGTAGTTAGAATGTCATGTCGTAGTGTCATATTAGGTTCATACCACAAACATTTGAATAGACGTTTTGATGCATCGTGTTCAATGGCGTTTGTGGCTGAGTGTGCTAAGGCGTTCTGTTATGGTGCCAACAGACCCAGGTTCAACCCCCGGTGGAAGCGAAGAAGTTTTTCAATTTGTAAAAATTAGATAATAAGAAAATAAGAGTGTAACAAAAAATACTGATAAAAATAAAAAGTGAAATTGGAAAACAAATTTTTATACCCTGTGCCCCATTGTGGTGTCTTTGGCAATATTGCTCAGGACGGGTCCCTGAGTTGATACCCTCCACCATAGGCTGGGGGGTATATTAACTTTCTCATTCCGTTTGTAACACATCGAAATATTGCTCTAAGACCCCATAAAGTATATATATTCTGGGTCGTGGTGAAATTCTGAGTCGATCTAAGCATGTCCGTCCGTCCGTCTGTTGAAATCACGCTAACTTTCGAACGAAACAAGCTATCGACTTGAAACTTGGCACAAGTAGTTGTTATTGATGTAGGTCGGATGGTATTGAAAATGGGCCATATCCAACCACTTTTACGTATAGCCCCCTATATAAACCGACGCTCAGATTTGGCTTGCGGAGCCTCTTGGAGGAGCAAAATTCATCCGATCCAGTTGAAATTTGGTACATGGTGTTTTGTACATGGTCTCTCACAACCATGCAAAAATTGGTCCAAATCGGTCCATAATTATATATAGCCCCCATATAAACTGATCCCCAGCTTTGGCTTACGGAGCCTCTAAGAGAAGCAAATTTTATCCGATCTGGCTGAAATTTGGTACATAGTACTAGTATATGGTCTTCAACAAACATGCAAAAATTGGTCCACATTGGTCCATAATTATATATATATATATATAGCCCCCATATAGACCGATCCCCAGATTTGGCTTGCGGAGCCTCTAAGAGAAGTAAAATTCATCCGATCCGGCTGAAATTTGGTACGTGGTGTAAGTATATGATCTCTAACCACTGTGCGAAAATTAGTCCACATCGGGCCAAAATTATATATAGCCCCCATATAAACCGATCCCCAGATTTGGCTGGCGGAGCCTCTAAGAGAAGCAAATTCATCCGATCCGGCTGAAATTTGGTACAGGGTTTCTAATAACTTTGCAAAAATTGGTTCACATCGGTCCATATTTATATATATACCCCATATAAACCGATCCCCAGATTTGTCCTCCGGAACCTTTTGGAGGAGCAAAATTCATCCGACCCGGTTGAAATTTGGTACGCTGAAAAAACAGTGAACCCACCAGGAAGAAAACTTTCGGTTAATTTTAGAAAATTTTGAATATTTGTAGAAAAATTCAACTAAACAGTATTACAAATGTTGGCATCACGCTGATGTCATAAAAATAAGTAAATATTTTTCGACAAATTCAAGAAAATTTATTAGACATAACTAAGTTTTTTCACTTGATAAATAACATTTTGTAGTTGGAAGGAAAAATGTGGAGTTCAAAATTTCAAGAATGTCTTTAGTGACATACGAAGTTCATGATTGACGCATTTTTCGTAAAATTTACAAATTTAAAGAAATTCTGAACTATTTTGTGGAAGACACGAATTTGGTTTATCTTTATGCTTCATTTGAGTGTATTTTTTTCATCGGTTTTAGTTAATTTAACTAACTTACACAAAAAGTTATTAGAGTAAAGGAAACTTTCTCCAAACATAATAATTGCATGAACTAAAATAAAGCTAAATTGGCTTTAGTGAAATAGAGAGTTCACTTTTTTTTGAGTGTACGTGGTGTTATTATATGGTCTCTAACAACGATGCAAAAATTGGACCAATATCGGTCCATAATTTTATATAGCCCCTATATAAACCGTTCCCCAGATTTGATCTCCGGAGCCTCTTGGAGAAGCAAAATTCATCCGATCCGGTTGAAATTTGGAACGTGGTGTTAGTATATTGTCACTAATAACCATGCCAAAATTGATCCATATCTGTCTATAGTTATATATAGCCGATCCTCAATCCTCACAAAAATTGGTCCATATCGGTTCGTAATCATGGTTGCCACTCGAGCCAAAAATAATCTACCAAAATTTTATTTCTATAGAAAATTTTGTCAAAATTTTATTTCTATAGAAAATTTTGTCAAAATTTTATTTCTATAGAAAATTTTGTCAAAATTGTATTTCTATAGAAAATTTTGTCAAAATTTTATTTCTATAGAAAATTTTGTCAACATTTTATTTCTATAGAAAGTTTTGTCCAAATTGTACTTCTATAGAAAATGTTGTCGAAATTTTATTTCTATAGAAACTTTTGTCAAAATTTTATTTCTGTAAACAATTCTGTCAAACTTAATTATATACGTATTTAAAGGCCTTTTTTATTTTAATGTATACCACGGATGGACTAGCTTGCAATTTAGAAGACGGTGTTAGGAAGTGTTAAGATACCTTGCCATCGGCGAGTGTTACCGCAACCCAAGTAATTCGATTTTGGATGACAGTCTTCAGTCAATCCATGGTGGAGGGTACATAACCTTCGGCCTGGCCGAACTTACGGTCGTATGTACTTGTTTTTTTATAATTTCTTCATACAAATGAACTTCCAAGGCAAAACTTCTAAAGCAATGCAAAGGATCCAAAAAATGGAGTCCTTCCATTTTATGACAAGCCCATGTCGAATTCATTGGAGATAATCCAAGTTTGCACTACTTCTGGATCACAAATTGGGAAACCAAACTACTTTTTTCGAAGCTCTTTTTTTTGCTGTGTATGTTTAGCTCAATGACAAGGGACCTCCTTTTTAGAGCTGAGTCCGAACGGCGTTACCCATTGCAGTGAAACCACTTAGAGAAGCTTTGAAACACTCAGAAATGTCACCAGCATTACTGAGGTGGGATGATCCACTGCTGAAAAACTTTTTGGTGTCTGCGTTGAACAAGGCGGGCATGTTAACCATTGCACCACGATGGCTCGCTACTTTGGACCTTACTTTTACGAAGGTAAGGTAGAAACCCAGTAAAAAAAATTTGGAAGTACTTCTAAGAGCACAACTTTAAAAGCATTTCCAAAATATGTCCTCCAAAGATGTTCTTTATTTTAACCACTCAGGAAGTTCTTTTAATTCAATTGTTTATAACTAGTTCTTTTCATATTTTTATAGGGTAAGTTTAACTTTTTTTGTTTCAAATATGTTAAAAACAAAGTAAGGATTAATAAAATGGTACAAATTATTTAAATTCAGTGGAACGGCTGTGGAAATGGTGGACATCCTTCCTATGACAAGCCCATGTTAAATGCATCGCTTCTGCGCCAATTTTGCACCACTTCCGGATCCAAAAAGCACATTTTCACTAATTTTTTGGCTACGTTTTTTGTCTGGGAAAGGTTACAATGAATGGACGATTAATGATTTTTTTTATGGTCAGAATTGAATTCGAATTCATAGTATCAAAAAACAATGGGTTCTTTACGGGAAACGTCCGACATCTTGCCATTTAATGTTCTGCTTCAATTCCTCCTTTAGTGGAAGATAAAGTATACGTTAACAGGACTAAAGAATCCACTTTTTGTTTTGGTTATGTCAATTTTCATGAAATGATATGACACTGTAAGTGCGGTCGTGGTAAACTGATTTCGCTGATACAGCCCTGCACTCACAAAGTTTATTTCGATCCAAAAATCGAAATTAGGATTAAGCATTTTGGTATTGATTCCATGCCAAATGTGCTGCTTCTTCAAAATAAATTTATTTAAATAAAGAAAACGATTTTTTTTTAAATTTTTTTTCGTATAATGTCAGATCTGGAAAGCGTAGTGTTAAGTAAGGTAAAGATTAAATACCATTAAAAAAAAGCTTGAGTTCATTAACCTCAACACTCAAAGAAAACTTGCTTTCCTTCGGTACGAAATTTTAGACAACCCGAAGTTCTTTTCAGAGATGGTCCCAGTAGATTATCTAACAAAAGCAAAACGTTTTGGGTTTTCAAATGTTTTTTTTTCTTTGCGTGTATGTTTTGTTTATAAGGAAAAATCAATCTCAAATAAAGTAAGACCTAAATGGTTTTAAAAAAACTTATACTGTACAAATTCTTATATTATCAAAAACTAAGTATTTATATTTTTGACGTATGGGAAAATACGACCTACATGTTTGTCAAATGCCTTACAGATTACGATTCTTTTGGAACAATTAGTCACGAAATTCTAATTAGCGATTTCAATGATGATTTACCCCAACAATTATCTCTAATATGTTTTTTTATACCCACCACCATAGAATGGTGACGGGGGTATAATAAGTTTGTCATTCCGAAATATCGATTTCCGACTATATAAAGTATATATATTCTTGATCAGAGAGAAATTCTAAGACGATATAAGCATGTCCGTCTGTCTGTTGTAATCACGCTACAGCCTTCAATAATGGCGCTATCATCCTGAAATTTGGCACAGATTAGTTTTTTGTTTGCAGACAGGTAAAGTTCGGGGGTGGGCTATATCGTCCAAGTTTTGATATAGTTCCCCTTATAAACCGACTTCCCGATTTGGGGTCTTGGGCTTATAAAAACCATAGAAATTAAAATCTAGAGGTACTTGAGGTCCATAAAAAGGTGTGCCGAAAATAGTGCCCATCGGTCCATGTTATGGTATAGCCCCCATATAGACCGATCTTCCGATTTTGCTTCTTGGGCTTCTGGAAACTATATTTACTGTCCGATTTGCCTGAAATTGGAAATCTAGAAGTATTTTGGGCCCATAAAAAGGTTCGCCGAAAATGGTGCCCATCGGTCCATGTTTTGGTATAGCCCACATATAGACCGATATCCCGATTTTGCTTCTTGGGCGTCTAGAAACTGTATTTTCTATCCGATTTGCCTGAAATTGAAAATCTAGAGGTATTTTAAGATCACAAATAGGTGTGTCGCAAATGGTGCCTATTGGTCCATATTTTGGTATAGCCCCCATATAGACCGATCTCCCGATTTTGCTTCTTGGACGTGTAGAAACTGTATTTACTATCTGATTTGCCCGAAATTGAAAATCTAGAGGTATTTTAGGACCATGAATAGGTGTGTCGAAAATGGTCCGTATCGGTCCATGTTTAGGTATAGTCGTGCCGAAAATAGTGCCCATAGGTTCATGTTTTGGTATAGCCTCCATATAGACAGATCTCCCGATTTTTATTCTTGGGTTTCTATAAACTGTATTTATTACCCGATTTGCCTGAAATTGGAAATCTAAAGGTATTTTGGGACCCCAAATATGTGTGCCGAAATTGAGGCGTATCGGTCCATTTTTTGGTATAACCCCCATATTGACCGATCTCTCGATTTTACTCTTGGGCTTCTAGAGACTATATTTTCTAGCCGATTTGCCTGAAATTGAAAATCTAGAGGTATTTTAAGATCACAAATAGGTGTGTCGCAAATGGTGCCTATTGGTTCAGATTTTGGTATAGCCCCCATATAGACAGATCTACCGATTTTATTTCTTGGGCGTTTAGAATCCGTAGTTTTTATCCAATTTGCCGGAAATTAGAAATATAAACGTACACAGAAAAAAAATTCACGAAAATTTTTCCAATTAAAATTTTAATTGAGTTTTAAACAAGTATATACGGCCGTAAGTTCGGCCAGGCCGAATCTTATGTACCCTCCACCATGGATTGCGTAGAAACTTCTGCGAAAGATTGTCATCCACAACGAATTATTTGCGTTGTGGTAATACTTACCGATGGCAAGGTATCTTAAAACTTCTTAACACCGTTTTCTAAATTGTGAGTTAGTCCATACGTGGTATATATTAGACAAAAAAAGTTATGTATAGGTAAGTCTACAAATAATTACGAATCGATATGGACTTTTGCGCGGTACGTGAGGAACCAGAATTGAAATATGGGGGTCGCTTATATGGGGGCTACAATTATTATCTTGATATGGGCCAATTTATGTGTGATTAAGATCGATTTATCTGAGGGCTATATATAACTATAGACCGATATGGACCAAGTTAGACATGGTTGTTAACCCCCTTATATTGGCCATATACTAGCACAATGTACCAAATTTCATCTGACTCGGATGAAATTTGCTCCTCCAAGAGTCTCCAAAACCAAATCTTGGGATCGGTTTATATGGGGGCTATATATAATTATGGACTGATATGGACCAATACCTGCATGGTTGTTAGATACCATATAATAACACCACCAAATCTGGGGATGGGTTTATAGGGGGGCTATATATAATTATGGACTGATATGAACCAATTCCTGCATGGTTGTTGGATACCATATACTAACATCACGTACCAAATTTCAACCAAATCGGATGAATTTTGCTCTTCCAAGGGGCTCCGGAGGTCAAATCTAGGGATCGGTTTATATGGGGGCTATATATAATTATGGACCGATGTGGACCAATTTTTGCATAGTTATTAGAGACCATATACTAACACCATGTACCAAATTTTAGCCGGATCGGATGAAATTTGCTTCTCTTTGAGGCTCCGAAAGCCAAATCGGGGGATCGGTTTATATGGGGGCTATATATAATTATGTACCGATGTAGACTAATTTTTGCATGGTTGTTAAAGACCATATAGAAACACCATGTACCAAATTTCAACCGGATCGGATGAAATTTGCTTCTCTTAGAGGGTCTGCAAGCCAAATTTGGGGGTTCCTTTATATGGGGGCTATACGTAAAAGTGGACCGATATGGCCCATTTGCAATACCATCCTACCTACATCAATAACAACTACTTGTGCCAAGTTTTAAGTCGATAGCATGTTTCGTTCGGAAGTTAGCGTGATTTCAACAGACGGACGGACGGACGTTCGGACATGCTCAGATCGACTCAGAATTTCACCACGACCCAGAATATATATACTTTATGGGGTCTTAGAGCAATATTTCGATGTGTTACAAACGGAATGACAAAGTTAATATACCCCCATCCTATGGTGGAGGGTATAAAAATATTCAATTAAAAATTTAATTGATTCAACAAATTTTTTAATTGAAACAAAAATCACTCACAAAAATTAATAGTATCAATTAATTTTTTAATTGGATCAAGTAATTTTTTAATTGGCCTTCAATTAATTTTTTAATTGAGACTATCATTTCTGTGATTGAAGACATTTCAATTAAAAAATTAATTGGATCAATTAATTTCGTGATTGAACCAGAAAAAAAAATTTTGTGTGTATCTTAGGACCATAAAGAGGTCTGTCGAAAATGGTCCGTATCGGTCCATGTTTTGGTATTTGAGGAACATTAAGAGGTGGTGAGTATTGGTCCATATTTTGGTATAGCCCCATATAGGCACAACTCCCGAATTTATTTCTAGGACTTCTGGAATCCGGCTGACTACAAACAGGTAAGCCGAATATGGTGTGTGTCGACCCATGTTTTAGTGTAGCCTCCACATAGACCGATCTCCAGATTTAACTCCTTGGCCTTCTAGAAACCGTAGTTTTTATCCGATTTGCACAAAAATTTAAATATACTGGAATTTTAGACTCTCAAAAATCTGTATCGCATTTATTTGTACCGGTCCATTTGGTAAGGCATCGATATAGGCCGATTTCACTTCTTGAGAGTACACCCAAAGAAAAATATTTTCCTCCGGAATGAAATTTTAGACAAACGAAATTGGCCTTTCGTATAAAGTATTTTCGTTTAGAGCAAACTAGTCCGAATTTTTGATAAGTGATTCAACGATTGTCTCTAAAATGTGTGTCAAAAGCCAACTTTGCTTGTCTAAAATGTCGTTCCTCAGAAAATAAAACACTTCTTTCAGGATATAGCAGTCGCACTGATCATGAAAATTGCTTGAAACTGAAATTAAAATTTCCAGATTTTACTCATCGTATTCATTTAAATAATGGTGGAAAAAATCTACAGATTTAAGATTTCATATCATGGCGTTATTTCATCAAATACACGATATGTTTATGATTTCTCTAAAACTCAAACAAAATTGGTTTTCATAAATCCAGAATCTGATCTGGTCTTCATAGGTAGAAACTTTAAATTTATCTTCGGGAGGCGGGCTGGTTAAACTGATCTGTTTGGGAGAAGATTTGTCATCAAGCCCCCGAAATGCTATATATTATCAAGTAATCCGCTACGACGAAGAGTTTTCAAAGTAAACTATTATATTTGATTCATGGTGGTGGGTATTTAAGATTCGGCCCGGCCGAACTTACTGCTGTATATACTTGTTGTTTGCTTTTTTGGTTTTGTATTTATAATTAGGTGATTTGACTTAAAATAGGCCTCTTTACATGAAAGAAAATTTTGATTGACTAAGGTCAAATTGGTTTTTTTTGCATCTAGACTACAAAGCAAAATAGAATTACAAAATAGGAAATGTCTTTCAGCACTTTATTTTAAATACGTTGTTTACTTTAATCATATCACAATAGAAAATTTTGTCAAAAAAAAAATTATTTCTATCGAAAATTTTGTTAAAATTTTATTTCTATAGAAAGTTTTGTCAAAATTTTATTTCTATAGAAAATTTTTTTCTATAGAATTTTTTTTTATAATTTTATTTCTATAGCAAATTTCCTGAAAATTTTATTGTCGTTAACACATGAAAAAAAGAACAGAGAAAACGAATGAATTCAAATTTGTTTCCTAGCATCAACTACGCGAAACTCAAATTTAAAAGAGAATTGGGTCTTAAATGTAACCTTACTCGAATTCTTCGCTTCTTTGGCCCGGAATCAATACCAAACCCATAAGTGTAAAGACAAAACCTTTGAAACCGGTCAAATTTTTTTCAGTGTACAAAGAGAATATTAGGGTAGGTTCCTCTGTCTGAAGATGCAGCTGCAATGTAATTTGAATATTTATAAACCGAATATGCTAATATGTCTCAATCAGATGCAGATTGCATGCAAACAACAAAATTTTCCATTGTAGGATTCTTTAAAATCGGACATTTTATGCGACTTAACTTCCTAGTTGTTTGACAATTTTAGACTTTGTTTTTTTTTTGTTCTACAAAACCAAATCACATGGTATGCAATTCATTGATTTGCAGTATTTTGCTCTCTTTAATGGGTGCATCATCATCATCTTTTTCAAATATTTGATTTATCAAATGAAATTGTTTAAATACTTGATTATATCAAACGAAATTGTCTTTTATTCAATTGATGGCTTAATTTATTCAAATGGACAAAAATTGCAATACAAATATTTTTATTTGGTTTCACTGACCCTTAGTGTGATGCGATCAAATTTTACATTTCATTGTCATAGCCATTGATTGCTAATTGTTTGGCAAATTTCGTGTAGACACTGTATGGGGATCTAATTTTCTTAGAAACACAAAGGAATCGTGCCAATATTTTCTGCCGAAATTAAATATTAAATAAATTTAAATATCCCATGGATTGTAAACGTGATGCATTTTTTAATTTTTACGTTTTAAGATTACGCCAAGAAGGTATAGTTACTACTTCTACAAAATGACCTGACACGAAAATTAAAATTTTGAAAGATATTGAATTTATAAAAAAAAAAATTCTCAAAATTTTATTTTTATAAAAAATGTTGTCAAAATGTTATTTCTATAGAAAATTTTATCAAAATTTCATTTCATTAGAAAGTTTTGTCAAAATTTAATTTCTATAAAAAGTTTTGTCAAAATTTTACTTCTATAGAAAATTTTCTAAAAATTTTATTTCTATCGAAAATTTCCTCAAAATTTTATTCCTATAGAAAATTTTGTCAACATTTTATTTCTATAGAAAGTTTTATCAAAATTTTATTTCTATAGAAAATTTTGTCCAAATTTTATTTCTATAGAAAATTTTGTCACAATTTTTTTTTTTAGAAAATTTTGTCAAAATTTAATTTCTATAGAAAATTTTGTCAAAATTTTATTTCTATAGAAAATTTTGTCAACATTTTACTTCTGTAGAAAATGTTGTAAAAAACTTTATTTCTATCGAAAAATTTGTCAAAATATTATTTCTATAGAAAATTTTCATTAGTTTTGTTTGTTATTGTTGGTTTCTCTTCAATCGTTATTGTTGTTTTTGATCTCAGCTTAAAATGCATTGACTAAACTACAAGTGTAGCTTAACCAACAGAGGAAAAGTATGCTTGTCAAATTTATTTGGGCAAAGCCCTATAGACTGCAAGATGGTTGGATGTACAGCTGTTTCGGAATTGCCACATTCCTCATCAGCATCCTCTACTTGCAGCAAACCTATCAACCAATTATCAGAATAAATTCAGGCAGTTCACTAAACCCAAAAGTAAACCACACTTGAACCTTCCGAAAAAGGTTTGATAGTCGGCTACTGCCTAAACATATTTGCAAGCATAAAAACTTTATTCTATAGCTAAATTTGTCAATATTTTATTTCTACAGAACATTTGGCAAAATTTTATTTCTATAGCAAATTTTGTCAAAATTTTATATCTATAGAAAATTTTTTTCACAATTTTATTACTATAGAAAATTTTGTCAACATTTTATTTCTAGAAAATTTGGCGAAATTTTATTTATATAGAAAATTTGGCGAAATTTTATTTCTATAGAAAGTGTTGTCAAAATTTTATTTCTATTAAAAATTTTGTCAACATTTTATTTCTATAGAAAATTTTATTCAAAAATGTTATTTTCAACGAAAATTTTGTCAACATTTAATTTCTAGAAAATTTATCGAAATTTTATTTCTAAAGAAAGTGTTGTCAAAATTTTATTCCTACAGAAAATTTTGTCAAAATTATATTTCTATAGAAACTTTCGTCAACATTTTATTTCTATAGAAAATTTTGTCTATAGAAATAAAATTTTGACATTTTCTATCGAAATAAAATATTGAAATTTTTTTTAAATAAAAATTAGGAAAAAATTAACTAAATAGATTTTCTATAAAAATAAAATGTTGTCAAAATTTTATTTATGTAGAAAATATTGTCAAAATTTTATTTGTATAAAAATGTTTGTCAAAATTGTATTTCTATAGAAAATTTCGTCAACATTTTATTTCTATAGAAAATTTTGTCTATAAAAATAACATTTTTACAACATTTTCTATAGAAATAAAATTTTTTCTTTAGAAATAAAATTAACCAAATTTTCTATAAAAATAAAATGTTTCCAACATTTTATTTCTGTAGAAAATTTTGTCAAAATTTTATTTCTATAAAAAAATTTGTCAAAATTTAATTTCTTTAGAAAATTTAGTAAAAATTTTATTTCTGTAGAAAATTTTGTCAAATTTTAATTTCTATAAAAAATTTTGTCAAAATTTTATTTCTATAGAAATTTTTTTCAAAATTTTATTTCAATAGATAATTTTGTCAAAATTTTATTTCTGTAGAAAATTTTGTCAAAATTTAATTTCTATAGAAAATTTTTCCAAAATTTTATTTCAATAGAAAATTTTGTCAAAATTTTATTTCTATAGAAAATTTTGTCAAAATTTTATTTCTATAGAAAATTTTGTCAAAATTTGATTTCTATAGAAAATTTTTTCAAAATTTTATTTCTATAGAAAATTTTTTCAAAATTTTATTTCAATAGAAAATTTTGTCAAAATTTTATTTCTATAGAAAATTTTGTCAAAATTTTATTTCTATAGAAAATTTTGTCAACATTTTATTTCTCTAGAAAATTTTGTCAAAATTTAATTTCTATAGAAATTTTTTTCAAAATTTTATTTCAATAGAAAATTTTGTTAAAATTTTATTTCTACAGAAAATTTTGTCAAAATTTTATTTCTATAGAATTTTTTTTATAATTTTATTTCTATAGAAAATTTTGTCAAAATTTTATTTCTATAGAAAATTTTGTCAAAATTTTATTTTTAAAGAAACTTTCATTCAAAAATTTTATTTTCAACGAAAATGTTTTCAACATTTTATTTCTATAGAAAATTTTGTCAAAATTTTATTCCTGCAGAAAATGTTGTCAAAATTGTATTGTATGTATAGAAAATTTTGTCTATAGAAATAAAATTTTGACATTTTCTATAGAAATAAAATTTGGTCAACATTTTCTGTAGAAATAAAATTTTGAAAAATTTTTGTTTAAAAATAAAATTTAGAAAAAAATTAACCAAATTTTCTATGAAAATAAAATTTGTCAAAATTTTATTTATACAGTAATCCCTCTATTTACGTCGTGATTGGTTCCGGAATTTGACGACGTTAATCGAAACGACGTAAAACGAATTAAAACTTGCTCATACTTACTCCTGAGTCCATTTAATTATGTATGTATATGGGTGTACATAATAAACAACTTGAAGAATAAAAGTAATTCAGTCTTTTATCCATAAAAAATAAATAATTAAATATATATCCATAAAGCAGGCATAAAAAACAATTCATTATTCCAAAATATCAGGGTTTAAAACTTAAGTTCATAAACAAATGAAAAAACGTTACGTTATATACATATAAAAAAACATCGTCACTTCGACAATTGCGTATATATGCAATGTCAATCAGAGTTTGACGAATTTCGGTAAGAATTTCAGTAATAAATGTTGCAATGTCATCATCGTTGGTACTTATTTCACTAATGGAAGGAGTCTCTGATAAAGCTGGCAAAAAAATCGACGACGTCAATCGAATGGCAACGTAAATCGAAGTTGGATGGAACAAAAAACTTGACGACGTAAATCGAAACAACGTAAACCGAGACGACGTAAATCGAGGGATTACTGTATAGAAAATTCTTTAAAAATAAAATTTAGAAAACAAATTAACCAAATTTTATATAAAAATGAAATGTTTCCAATATTTTATTTCTGTTGAAAATTTTGTCAAAATTTTATTTCTATAGAAAATTTTGTCAAAATTTAATTTCTATAGAAAATTTTTTCAAAATTTTATTTCAATAGATAATTTTGTCAAAATTTTATTTCTGTAGAAAATTTTGTCAAAATTTAATTTCTATAGAAAATTTTGTCAACATTTAATTTCTATAGAAAATTTTATCAAAATTTATTTTTTTTTCCGAAAATTTTATCAAAATTTATTTTTTTTTCCGAAAATTTTATCAAAATTTATTTTTTTTCCGAAAATTTTGTCAATATTTTATTTCTATAGAAAATTTTGTCCAAATTTTATTTCTATAGAAAATTTTGTCAAAATTTTATTTCTATAGAAAATTTTGTCAAAATTTTATTTCTATAGAAAATTTTGTCAAAATTTTATTTCTATAGAAATATTTGTAAAAATTTCATTTCTATAGAAAGTTTTGTCAAAATTTCATTTCTATAGAGGGTTTTGTCAAAATTTTATTTCTATAGAAAATTTTGTCAAAATTTCATTTCTATAGAAAGTTTTGTAAAGATTTCATTTCTATAGAAAGTTTTATCAAAATTTTGCTTCTATAGAAAATTTCCTCAAAATTTTATTTCAATCGAAAATTTCCTCAAAATTTTATTCCTATAGAAAATTTTGTCAACATTTTATTTCTATAGAAAATTTTGTAAAAAGATTTTATTTCTATCGAAAATTTTATCAAAATATTATTTCAATAGAAAATTTTCTTAACATTTTATTTCTACAGAACATTTGGCGAAATTTTATTTCCATAGAAAATTTTGTTCAAATGTTATTTCTACAGAAAATTTTGTCAAAATTTTATTTCTATAGAATTTTTTTTTTTATAATTTTATTTCTGTAGAAAATGTTGTCAAAAGTTTATTTCTACAGAAAATTTTGTCAAAATTTTATTTTTCATAGAAACTTTTATTCAAAAATTTTATTTTCAACGAAAACTTTTTCAACATTTTATTTCTATAGAAAATTTTGTCAAAATTTTATTCCTACAGAAAATGTTGTCAAAATTGTATTTCTATAGAAAATTTCGTCAACATTTTATTTCTATAGAAAATTTTGTCCACAGAAATAAAAGTTGGCCAACATTTTCTTTAGAAATAAAATTTTGAAAAATTTTTCTTTAAAAATAAAATTTAGAAAAAAATTAACCAAATTTTCTATAAAAATAAAATGTTGTCAACATTTTATTTATGTAGAAAATTTTGTCAAAATTTTATTTCTATAGAAAATTTTGTCTATAGTAGTAAAATTTCGATAACATTTTCTATAGAGATTAAAATTTGAAATTTTTTTCTTTAAAAATAAAATTTAGAAAAAAAAATTAATCAAATTTTCTATAAAAATAAAATGTTGTCAAAATTTTATTTCTATAGAAAATTGTGTCAAAATTTTATTTCTATAGAAAATTTTGTCAACATTTTATTTCTATAGAAAATTTTGTCAAAATTTTATTTCTATAGAAAATTTTGTCTATAGTAGTAAAATTTCGATAACATTTTCTATAGAAATAAAATTTCGACAACATTTTCGTTAGAATTAAAATTTTGAAAATTTTTTCTTTAAAAATAAAATTTAGAAAAAAAATAACCAAATTTTCTATAAAAATAAAATGTCAAAATTTTATTTGTGTAGTAAATCTTGTCAAAATTTTATTTCTATAGAAAATTTTGTCAAGATTTAATTTCTATAAAAAATTTTGTCAAATTTTTACTTCTATAGAAAAATTTGTCAAAATTGTATTTCTATAGAAAATTTCGTCAACATTTTATTTCTATAGAAAATTTTGTCAAAATTTTATTTCTATAGAAAATTTTGTCAAAATTTTATTTCAATAGAATATGTTGCCAAAATGTTATTTCTATAGAAAATTGTGTCAAAATTTTATATCTTTAGAAAATTTTGTCCACAGAAATAAAAGTTGGCCAACATTTTCTATAGAAATAAAATTTTGAAAAATTTTTCTTTAAAAATAAAATTTAGAAAAAAATTAACCAAATTTTCTATAAAAATAAAATGTTGTCAACATTTTATTTATGTAGAAAATTTTGTCAAAATTTCATTTCTATAGAAAATTTTGTCAAAATTTTATTTCTATAGAAAATTTTGTCAACATTTTATTTCTATAGAAAATTTTGTCTATAGTAGTAACATTTCGATAACATTTTCTATAGAGATTAAAATTTGAAATTTTTTTCTTTAAAAATAAAATTTAGAAAAAAAAATTAATCAAATTTTCTATAAAAATAAAATGTTGTCAAAATTTTATTTCTATAGAAAATTGTGTCAAAATTTTATTTCTATAGAAAATTTTGTCAAAATTTTATTTCTATAGAAAATTTTGTCAAAATTTTATTTCTATAGAAAATTTTGTCAACATTTTATTTCTATAGAAAATTTTGTCTATAGTAGTAAAATTTCGATAACATTTTCTATAGAAATAAGATTTCGACAACATTTTCGTTAGAAATAAAATTTTGAAAATTTTTTCTTTAAAAATAAAATTTAGAAAAAAATAACCAAATTTTCTATAAAAATAAAATGTTGTCAAAATTTTATTTGTGTAGTAAATTTTGTCAAAATTTTATTTCTATAGAAAATTTTGTCAAGATTTAATTTCCATAAAAAATTTTGTCAAAATTTTATTTTTATAGAAAAATTTATCAAAATTGTATTTCTATAGAAAATTTCGTCAACATATTATTTCTATAGAAAATTTTGTCAAAATTTTATTTCTATAGGAATTTTTGTCAACATTTTATTTCTATAGAATATTTTGTCAAAATTTTATGTCTGTAGAAAATTTTGTCAAAATTTTATTTCTTTAGAAAATTGTGTCCAAATTTTGTTTCTATAGAACATTTATCAAAATTTAATTTCTATAGAAAATTTTGTCGAAATTTTATTTCTATAGAAAATTTTGTCAAAATTTTATTTCTATAGAAAATTTTATTGCTATAGAGAATGTTGCCAAAATTTTATTTCTATAGAAAATTTTCCCAAAATTTTTTTTCTAGGCAATGTGAAATGAACTTAATTGACCCTTTCGAATTTGTTCCATTCTCATTATATTTGTATTTGATAATTGTTTAGCAAATTCAATCTCGAAAAAATCTAAATGTCACAAAATCACAAAGAGCCGCAGCCGTATTCATTATCATTTTATGCAAATAAAGAATTGAACAAACAAATAGTTAAATACGTCTCTATCGATCATAAATGTGTCATTATGTATTTGTTTATTTTCTGCTATGAATAATTTTCTTGAAAATTTCCATTCAATGTGATATTTATGTTTTTGTTTTTCTACTGCGAAGATGGTAATGGATGGATCATTTTTGATTGTATGTAAGTAACTAACTTCAGTTTTATCTGGGCTGTAATTCATTGCATTTTCACATTTGAGTGATGGCTGTAAATGTAAACTTGTAAAATGTGTACTAATCTGTTAGTTGTCGTATATGATTACGTGCACAGATTCCCATCAAGTGATAAACCTTAACTTAGTTTAACATTTTGATATTGTAAATTATCAATTTAGACAGACAGATTTGTCTGTTCGCCTATCTTACTGTTTGTTTTCCCAGATGTCCGTTTACTGTTATTAGATTGTAACTTTTTTATGATATTTAGTGAATAATATTTGTTAGTTTTCAGAATGCGGAATATTATATATTCATTATTTATTAGCAACTATATTCAACTACAAATATCATATATTTGTTATATGTTTGCAGTAATATCTATTGTTTGTGCTTAAGTAACAAGAAATTGTTCGTTTAAGTTTACTATTCTAATAGAAGATATCTGAAGTGATAAGTAACGTAGAAATGTCTACATATAACAGAAGGAAAACAAATCCACCTGTACTGTAGGATAAGTGATTTATTTGACTAACTAATGGTCTTTATAAAAAATGTGACACATTCCATTCGCTATTGTTCTTCTGGTTCAGTGAAAATAGGGTTATTTTCTAGTTCATAATTAAAATATCGTGGAAATGTATATGAATGTCCTGTATAGATTTGTAATTGGTGTATTTCTTTTGTAGCCGTACAACCCTTTCTTAATGCTGAACAAAAGAATCTTTGTGATATTTTGGACCATTCCAGGCGAAGAGCCGTCTTGAGATGATGGACACTTTGGTATTTTTTAGTACAAACATTACTCTCCAAAATTCCCCAGACGCAAAAGTCCAACGGCTTGAGATGAGAAGATTTTGGATTGTGCGGTAGAAATGAAGCGATGAACCTCCTTTTTAAGCCATTATTGGTTAATGGGTGCTTTGGTGATTGTGTTGAGTTCCTTTGGGATGTCCATGGTCTGTGGAAGTAAAGTTTGTCTGCCCAGGGCTTCAGTACTGTCTTTAGGACATTTTTACGATAATATTCGGCATATATTTTGCTTCCCGGGCTATGAATACTAGCGGGGAGCGACCATCGGCCCACACCATACCATCGGAGTTCTGGTGGCCAATAAATGGTGTAAATTTTCCTCCTTGGCTCTTTCCATTCTAGATTGTTTTTGTACATCAGTGAGTTGACGCACTTTTTAGAACTTCAATGGCTTTAGACCAAACTAATTTTTCAACCTGTATTGCTTCCGTTCTCGCTATATGCTCAGCTCACGAGCGATTTAGAAATGATATCAATCTGAAATTGGTTGCAATACATATCAGCCTCTAATATATTTATACATTTAAAATAATTTCTACTACCATGACTCGAACTTGGGTTTTATGCTCCATAGGCGTTGGCAATACAGCACCTTGCACAACCGAAGGAGTTGACATAAAAACGTTTTACGATTATTTCAAGACTTTTCATGGTCAAAGAAAAACTAAGGCCATTAATTAAATCGCGAACGTCTTTGGATGAAACCCAAAGTATTCCGTTTTGAGTTTTCTTTAACGCTTCTGCTTCATTTCGTTACCATCCGTTCTCGATTTTGGAACGTCATTTTTCCTACAAGTTTAAGTATAGTCCGAATTGCGCATTAGCTCATATTTCATTTGGTTTTTATTTTATACCAAAAATTCAATATATCCGCTCATTTAAAGAATATTTCCTTAAATTCAAAATGTATTTTTTACTTCTCGATTTTGGAACGTAATTTTTCCTACAAGTTTAAGTATAGTCCGAACTGCGCATTAGCTCATATTTCATTTGGTTTTTATTTTATACCAAAAATTCAATATATCCGCTCATTTAAAGAATATTTCCTTAAATTCAAAATGTATTTTTTACTCCAAGGAAAAAATTGCATTACTTCAAAGACATTTGACTTTAACGAGGAAATGTTATTTGCCACGATTCGTCCCAAGCGGATCGAATGAAATTGGTTTACATGTGTTGTAATCTGCCAAATGACAACTCTATCGTCCCAGCCAAAAATGGAGCACTAACAGGTTGACTGATAAGTCTCCGGTCTAACAAAGAAAAACACATTTTTATACCCTGCTCCACACTGTGGAACAGGGTATTATAAGTTAGTTCATATGTTTGCAACACCCAGAAAGAGACGAGATAGACACATGGTGTCTTTGGCAAAAATGCTCAGGGTGGGCTCTTGAGTCGATATAGCCATGTCCGTCTGTCCGTGAACACATTTTTGTAATCAAAGTCTAGGTCGCAGTTTTAGTCCAATGGACTTCAAACTTGGCACAAGTATGTGTTTTGACTCAGAATAGAATCCTATTGATTTTGGAAGAAATCGGTTCAGATTTAGATATAGCTTCCATATATATCTTTCGCCCGATATGCACTTATATGAACCCAGAAGCCAGAATTTTCCCCTGATTAGCTTGAAATTTTGCACAAACATAACACTTGGTCGTAAAGTCAAGTGTGCAAAATTTGATTGAAATCGCTTCAGATTTAGATATAGCTCCCATATATATATTTCGCCCGATATGGACTAATACGGTCCCAGAAGCCACGATTTAATTTTGCACAGGGAGTAGAATTAGCATTGTAGCTATGCGTGCCAAATTTGGTTGAAATCGGTTCAGATTTAGATATAGCTCCCATATATAGCTTTCGCCCGATTTACACCCATGTGACCACAGAGGCCAATGTTGTGCTCCGATTTAATTGAAATTTTGCACAGGGAGTAGAATTAGCATTGTAGCTATGCGTGCCAAATTTGGTTGAAATCGGTTCAGATTTAGATATAGCTCCCATATATAGCTTTCGCCCGATTTACACTCATATGACCACAGAGGCCAATGTTTTGCTCCGATTTGATTGAAATTTTTGCACAGGGAGTAGAATTAGCATTGTTACTATTCGTACCATATATGGTTGAAATCGGTTCAGATTTAGACATAGCTCCTTAAAATTGCTTCAGATTTAAATGTTTCCCATATTTTTTTTACTAAAATTGTGTTTCACCCTAGTGCATTAGCCAACTAAAATTTTGAGTCTATAGATTTTGTAAAAGTCTATGAAATTCTGTCCAAATCGAGTGAAATTTAAATGTATGTATTTGGGACAAACCTTTATATATAGCCCCCAACACGGATGTGATATGGTATCGAAAATTTAGATCTACAAAGTGGTGCAGGGTATAATATAGTTGGCCCCGCCCGACTTTAGACTTTCCTTACTTGTTTTGTCAAAATTCGGTTTTATTATTCAACATAGTTCCCTTCAAGAGCGATACAACGATTATAACGACCTTCCAATTTTTTGATACCATTTTGGTAGTACTCCTTCGGTTTTGCCTCAAAATAGGCCTCAGTTTCGGCGATCACCTCTTCATTGCAGCCAAATTTTTTCCCTGCGAGCATCCTTTTGAGGTCTGAGAACAAGAAAAAGTCGCTGGGGGCTAGATCTGGAGAATACGGTGGGTGGGGAAGCAATTCGAAGCCCAATTCATGAATTTTTGCCATCGTTCTCAATGACTTGTGGCACGGTGCGTTGTCTTCGTGGAACAACACTTTTTTCTTATTCACTGTTGATGGTTTTTCCCTTCTCGAGATAATCGATAAAAATTATTCTATGCGCATCCCAAAAAACAGAGGCCATTACTTTGCCATCGGACTTTTGAGTCTTTCCACGCTTCGGAGACGGTTCACCGGCCGACTGTCGATTGGACTCAGGAGTGTAGTGATGGAGCCATGTTTCATCTATTGTCACATATCGACGGAAAAACTCGGGAGTATTACGAGTTAACAGCTGCAAACACCGCTCAGAATCAACACGTTGTTGTTTTTGGTCAAATGTGAGCTCACGCGGCACAGAGCTTCCGCATATCCAAATATTGATGAATGATATGACCAACACGTTCCTTTGATATCTTTAAGGCCTGTGCTATCTCGATCAACTTCATTTTACGGTCATTCAAAATCATTTTGTGGATTTTTTTGATATTTTCGTCGGTAACCATCTCTTTCGGGAGTCCACTGCGTTCACCGTCCTCCGTGCTCATTTCACCACGCTTGAATTTTGTATACCAATCAATTATTGTTGATTTCCCTGGGGCAGAGTCCGGAAACTCATTATCAAGCCAAGTTTTTGCTTCCACCGTATTTTTTCCCTTCAGAAAACAGTATTTTATCAAAACACGAAATTCCTTTTTTCCCATTTTTTCACAATAACAAAAGTTGCTTCACAAAAGACGATCTATCTCACAGCGCTGATATAATTGCTCATTTTAATAGAAATATTGCCCAGAAGTGATATATAATCTTGTGTATAGCATTGTTGGAGTGAAGGAAAACAGTACTACCTTTCATGCATCTCTACTGCATGAATTGCTTGCACTAACGTAAACGAATGATCATAAACTAGTTTGTTTACTCGTTTACGTTATTGTCACCGATTCATGCAGTATGGATGCACTGCCTACTTTATTGTATACCAAAAAGCGCAACTGGGGTAAATTTTGACACTTTTGAGGTTATACATACTCAACGTTTTACAACATTTTGACATATGAGCGCTATTTGTGTTGTCTACAGCAACTTTGAAGATTCATCTTGTCCGAAAAATGTAACTAAATTGTGAACATTTTAGTGCGAATATTCATTACAACTTTCGACGTGGATTAACTCAATGACAATGATGAGATGATCTTTATTCAATTTTGGCGATGAAGTTGCGTCAAGGATCAGTGTTTATCGATGGTATGGTAAATTCAAGCGAGGTCGTATTTCACTCCAAGACGAATTTCTTAAATTCGTCCAAAATCAGTTGTTGTTCCAGAAACCATTGATGCTGCGCGCCAACTGTTATTACAAGTTCGTCATGTGACATATCGTGAAATTGAGGCGACCTGAGGTATTAGTTGGACCAGCATACATTCAATATTGCATGATTGGTCAAAAGAAATGATCCACAAATATGAGAACTATGACATCGTGACAGGCGATGAAACGTAAAAGCAATCGATAGCATGAGTGTTGCAAAATGAGCCAAATAAAAAAAAACAAACTAATAATACTCACGCCCGAAGCACTTCCAACCAAATGATCTCCTGTTTTTCGGAAAACTGGACATATCGCAATCGTACAATTAGAAATCAGGAAATCCAACCGCCCAACGGCGATTCACTCTTCACCCCGACAATGTGAGGTCTCATACATCGGCTCGAACAACTACATTATTGAGTACTCAAAACATCGATTTGATGTATCGCCCGCCGTATAGACCTGGTTTGGCACCCAATGACTTCCGATGACAAAGGGTGATACGGTCAAAATTTGGTCAATATAAACTTGACGTATTTCTTTCAATTTTGCATGTAAAAAACCTGAACACCCCTCATTTTGAAGGTGTGTGTGTGTAGAATGTTGCTCCTATTTTGATTTTGGAATTCACTCTTCAGTTGTCAAAATGCCGTCCAAGCAAGAAGAGCAGCGTATCAAAATTTTGCCCGCGCATCGCGAAAATCCGAGCTACTCGCACGCAAAGCTGGCAAAATCGCTAAAAGTTGCCAAATCAACCGTTGCAAATGTAATTAAAATGTTTGGGGAACGTTTGTCGACAGCCAGGAAGTCTGGATCGGGGGGAAATCGAAAACCGGAAGCCGCTGAGACGACAAAGAGAGTTGCCGGTAGTTTCAAGCGGAACCCTAACCTCTCTCTCCGAGATGCCGCAAATAAGCTGGGTGTATCGTATACAACCGTGCATCGAGCCAAAAAACGAGCCGGACTATCGATTTACAAGAAGGTAGTGATTCCAAATCGCGATGATAAACAAAATACGACGGCCAAAGCGCGATCCCGGAGGCTGTACACGACGATGCTGACGAAGTTTGACTGCGTGGTAATGGACTACGAAACCTACGTCAAAGCCGACTACAAGCAGTTTCCGGGACAGGAGTTTTATACGGCAAAAGGAAGGGGAAAGGTAGCAGATATTTTCAAGCACATAAAACTGTCAAAGTTCGCCAAGAAATATCTGGTTTGGCAAGCCATCTGTACCTGTGGCTTGAAAAGCAGCTATGAAAATCATAGCTTCCGGGACTGTCAACCAAGAAATTTACGTGAAAGAGTGTTTGAATAAACGTCTGCTGCCTTTTCTGAAGAAACACGGTTGTTCCGTACTGTTTTGGCCGGATTTGGCATCTTGCCATTACGGTAAAAAGGCCATGGAGTGGTACGCCGCCAACAACGTGCAGGTGGTTCCCAAGGACAAGAACCCTCCCAACTCGCCAGAGCTCCGCCCAATTGAGAAATACTGGGCTATTGTCAAGCGGAACCTAAAGAAGACCAAAAAAACTGCTAAGGACGAGCAGCAGTTCAAGGCAAACTGGCTTTCTGCGGCGAAGAAGGTGGACAAGGTGGCTGTACAAAATCTGACGGCAGGTGTCAAGCGTGAGGCCCGGCAATTCGGATTTCGAAAAGCGAAAGCCTAACTGAATATTTTTCCTGAATTTTATACTAATTGAACTTGAAAAAGAAATTTAATTTGATTTTTTTTCCCTTGACCAAATTTTGACCGTATCACCCTTTAGGCCAACGTTTTACGACACCAGACGGAGCGTTTGATTCCAGCAAAAAATACTTCAGCAGTAAGAGTTTAGTTGCGTTTATTGATATACAATAAATTAGGCAGTGCATCCACACTGCATGAATCGGTGGCAATACCGTAAACGAGTAATCAAACTAGTTTATGATCATTCGCTTACGTTATTGCAACCAATTCATGCAGTATAGGTGCAAGAAAGGTAATGCTGTTTTCCTTCACGCCAACAATGCTATACACAAGATTATATATCACTTCTGGGCAATATTTCTATTAAAATGAGCAATTATATCAGCGCTATGTAGAAGTTGCTCTAAATCGGGACATCGCCCACAAAAATCAGCGCTGATTCGGTTGTTTTGTAAGCAGTTGGTACTGCTTCTCTGCCTTACAATCCTGCTGAATAGTGCTCCATTTTTTGCTGGGATGCGTTCAGTATACATGTTTTGGAGATATCTCAATCAGATTGGAAAATGTGATTTTTAAACGTATGCAAAATTGTATCGATCTAAATGGGGAATATTTTGAAATACAATAAAGCTATGTTCAATGATTAATGTTAGCTTTTGTTCTTTAGTCCCGAAATATAAAGAGCAACCCTTGTATAACCCTATCTTACATAGTATGCGGAGATATAAATTATCTGTTTATCGAAGATTGATTTTAAATCCTTATTGATTTCGTAGCTTTAAGAAATAAATTTCATCGAATTACACTTTCTCCATGGCCCATATTTCTTTGTTGCCAAATAAAAACGATAATGGTCATTATTTTAAATTGCAATGCATATTGTTTAAATTATTTGCAGTACCGGAACTTGAAATATAACTCAGTTACTCGAAGAACTGTCCACTCCTTCTTTCACAATACAGGCGTGTGCTATTTTGTAAATAAATGATGGATTAAATTACAACATTGTCTTCAGAATACTGAGATTGCAGGGAGAACTTGTCAGATATGTCAACACAATGATGTCCAAAGTTCAGAAACAAGATCCCACTTTTCCTAACGACGCCAAATGAATTGTTAGCACAAGAAATTTTCCAATAGTTACCTAGACATTGTAACACACTTATAGTCAGTCAACTACTCTAACATGAAAATGAGTTGACACACTTGTCTAGATTTTATAGATAAGCAACTGAAACTTGAATGCCACTCAATGTGATGAATTTATAAAATGACAAATCAAAAATATGCAATCTTTTGGAATTATTTTCAAGCAAATATCGCTCATGCTATATACGAATGTTATTTTTATTTTATTTATAGCCGCCTATGAAGTATGTATGTCAAATTACTGAAGAAAATCACGCGAGTGAATTTTCATGGTGAAACTTTATACTCCTTTCGGAACGGAAATTCGATAAGATTATATTGGGTTCTATATTTATGTTTTAATGTGAAATAAATTTGATATATGCTTGTCGGCACTGAGATTATCATGCGTAATTAACTTAAGTGTCCAATAATAAAGTCCAAGAATAGTACCTCCAAGTTATCTTGATGGAGAGGTATTTTTGTTTTTGCCAAATCACTCTATTATTTATGGCCAGTAATCATTGCTCGATTTATAAAATGGTTTATTTTCTCCGTTTTTTTTTTGGGGGGGTTTTATAAATTTTTCTTTGAATAAATTATAAAATAAAATATAATCTTCCATGCAAATTTTTAACAAAAGATATCATCCATTATTTTGGCTACTGCATGTTATCATGATTAATTAAAATATTTAAAGTGTTTTGTTCACGTTTTTAGAGGCGCAAAAAATAAATAATTAAGATATTTCTATAAAAAAACGATTGTGGTAATTCTTGAAGGTCACATGTGCAAATAATTTAACCAGAAACTTATCGATTTTACTTAAACTTTAACCAATAACAGTTATTCAGAGATCTTTTAAAAATTTACTTAGCTATTTAAATCTATGTGGTATTTTAGGCGGAAAGTGAATAAAATTTCATGGGATTTTGTCTCTTGAGTGTGTACTGAAGTAAGTACACAGAGAAAAAGTCCATTGTTAAAAGTGATGCTATGAAAATTTTATTGTAGACAAGTATATACGGCCGTAAGTTCGGCCAGGCCGAATTTTATGTACCCTCCACCATGGATTGCGTAGACACTTCTGCGAAAGACTGTCATCCACAATCGAATTAATTGGGTTGTGGTATCTTAAAACTCCTTAACATCGTTTTCTAAATTGTGAGTTAGTCCATACATGATATATATTAGACAAAAAAGTTATGTATGTATAGGTAAGTCTACAAATAATTACGAATCGATATGGACTTTTGCAGGGTACGTAAAGAGCCAGAATTGAAATATGGGGGTCGCTTATATGTGGGCTATATACAATTATGAACTTGGTATGGAGCAATTTTTGTGTGATTGAGGATCGATTTATCTGAGGGCTATATATAACTATAGACCGATATGGACCTAATTAGGCATGGTTGTTAACGGCCATATACTAGCACAATGTACCAAATTTCAACTGACTCGGATGAATTCTGCTCCTCCAAGTGGCTCCAAAACCAAATCTCGGGATATGATTATGGATTGATATGGACCACTTTTGGCATGGTTGTTAAATATCACATACTAACATCACGTACCAAATTTCAACCGAATCGGATGAATTTTGCTCTTCCAAGGGGCTCCGGAGGTCAAATCTGGGGATCGGTTTATATGGGGGCTATATATAATTATGGACCGATTTCGACCAATTTTTGCATTGGTGTTTGAGGCCATATATTAACACCACGTACCAAATTTTGAATCCGATGAATTGTGGTCTTCCAAGAGGCTTCGGAGGTCAAATCGGGGGATCGGTTTATATATGGAGGCTATATATAATTATGGACCGATGTGGACCAATTTTTGCATGGTCATTAGAGACCCTATACTAACACCATGTACCAAATTTCAGCCAGATCGGATGAAATTTGCTTCCCTTAGAGGCTCCGCAAGCCAAATCGGTGGATCGGTTTATATATGGAGGCTATATATAATTATGGACTGATGTGGACCAATTTTGGCATAGTTGTTAGAAACCATATACCAACGCCATGTATCAAATTTCAGCCGGATCGAATGAAATTTGCTTGTCTTAGAGGCTCCGCAAGCCAAATCAGAGGATCGGTTTATATGGGGGCTATATATAATTATGGACCGAGGTGGACCAATTTTTGCGTGGTTGTTAGAGATCATATGTTGACACCATGTACCAAATTTCAACCGGATCGGATGAAATTTGCTTGTCTTAGAGGCTCCGCAAACCAAATCAGAGGATCGGTTTATATGGGGGCTGTATATAATTATGGACCGATGTGGACCAATTTTTGCGTGGTTGTTAGAGATCATATGCTGACACCATGTACCTAATTTCAACCGGATCGGATGAAATTTGCTTCTCTTAGAGGCTCCGCAAGCCAAATCTGGGGATCGGTTTATATGGGGGCTATATATAAGTATGGACCGATGTGGACCAATTTTTGCATGGTTGTTAGATATCATATAAACGGACCCCCAAATTTGGCTTGCGGAGCCTCATGGTTGAGCAAAATTCATCCGATTCGTTTGAAATTTGGTACGTGGTGTTAGTATATGGTCCCTAACAACCATGCAGGAATTGGTCCATATCGGTCCATAATTATATGTAGCCCCCATATAAACCGATCCCCAGATTTGACCTCCGGAGTTCTCGGAGGAGCAAAATTCATCCGATCTGGTTGAAATTTAGTACGTGGTGAAATTTGGTACATTGTGCTAGTATATGGCCGCTAACAACCATGCCAAAATTGGTCCATATCGGCCGATTCCCAAAAATAATCTATAAAGAATTTTATTTCTATAGACAATTTTGTCAAAATTTTATTACTATGCAAAATTTTGTCAAGATTTTATTTCTATTGAAAATTTTGTCATCATTTTATTTCTATAGAAATAATTTTAATTTATTTTAATCAAACAAAAATCAATCACAGATGGGGGATACTAACTTCATCTATCATAACTATCATTCCATTTGTAATATTGGTTTCAGGCTCCATAAACTATATATGTTATTGATTGTTGAGCTACTTGTGCCATGTTTCAAGGCGATAGCGTGTGTCGTCCGAAAGTTAACGTGATTTTAACAGACCCAAAATATATATACTTTGAGTATACTTCCCTCTGATCCCGCACTAGAAACTTACACTTAGCGTTCATAGTGATATTGAATATACCAGTATAGTTTGCTGCTTCATCCGCTGCTACTCCCACCGTTCTTCTGGGTTCAGGATATAGATCTTACTGCTCTTCTTCATAGTATTCACCGCATATAAGCCTCCTCTTTTGTTTTCTGTCTAAGGCTACTCCTATCGGATACTAATATGATATTGCCCAAAAACTTGGGTTCGACATATCGGACCGTCCTGGTCTTCCTGGTAAGTAGGCATTTGTTTTTTGCCTTCTTCTGATTCTTATTCAGGCCATATGCTATACTTAGGTTAGTTCAAAGTGGCAAACTCTTAGGTTAGGTTAGGTATAGTGGCAGCCCGATATTTCAGCCTCACCTAAACTATTCAATCCATTGTGATACCACAGTGGTGAACTTCTCTCTTATCACTGAGTGCTGCCCGATTCTATGTTAATGTCAATGACAAAGGACTTCCTTTTTATAGCCGAGTTCGAACGGCGTTCCACATTGCACTTCCCTTTTGTGCGACTAAAGTCACACATTTTGTATGTTTTAAAAAAAGTCGAACAAAAAGTCGCATGACCTCCGAAAGGTTGCTAAATGCCACTAAAGTCGCACAACGGTTACACTCGTAGGAACTCTGGATTTCTGATGGTGATACATAGAGAGGATTTGAGACCAATAATAGGCATCAGATGGGATTAATGACTGATGATATTTATAGATGGTGTCGGGAACCGGAGGCAACGGAAGACTCTTACCATTTTCTATGCCAGTGTCCTCAATTATCATTCAGAAAAAACACGATACTGGGCTCATTTTTATTTCGGGATATTACCAATGTACGGGATTGTAATCTTAAAGATATGCCTGACTTTATCAAGTCTTCTGGATGGAAGACCTAGAAAATTCGTTTGGAAACGCAAATATGATGGGATCAATCCTGACGGAGGAAGATAAATTGATGATGAGGAGAGAAACAACTACGAGCGACCAACAAAAAAGGACCAATATGGGGTTAGTGGAAACTAATTCCTTTTCTACGGATTGGTGTCTCCCTCTAAAACCTAACCTAGCACATCCAAAATGTTATCCATATAGTTTTTTTTTATACCCTCCACCATAGGATGGGGGGTATATTAACTTTGTCATTCCGTTTGTAACACATCGAAATATTGCTCTAAGACCCCATAAAGTATATATATTCTGGGTCGTGGTGAAATTCTGAGTCGATCTAAGCATGTCCGTCCGTATGTTGAAATCACGCTAACTTCCGAACGAAACAAGCTAACGATTTGAACTTGGCACAAGTACTTGTTATTGATGTAGGTCGGATGGATTTGCAAATGGGCAATATCGGACCACTTTTACGTATAGCCCCCATATAAACAGACGCTCAGTTTTGGCTTGCGGAGCCTCTTGGAGGAGCAAAATTCATCCGATCCGGTTGAAATTTGGTACATGGTGTTAGTATATGGTCTCTAACAACCATGCAAAAATTGGTCCATATCGGTCCATAATTATATATAGCCCTTATATAAACCGATCCCCCGATTTGGCTTGCGGAGCCTCTAAGAGATGCAAATTTCATCCGATCCGGCTGAAATTTAGTACATGGTGTTAGTATA
The DNA here is from genome assembly GCF_050003625.1 of Haematobia irritans. Classification (NCBI taxonomy): domain Eukaryota; kingdom Metazoa; phylum Arthropoda; class Insecta; order Diptera; family Muscidae; genus Haematobia; species Haematobia irritans. The sequence goes on from NC_134401.1 coordinate 120,772,870, forward strand.
TGGTCTCTAACAACCATGCAAAAATTGGTCCACGTCGGTCCATAATTATATATAGCCCCCATATAAACCGATCACCAGATTTGACTTCCGGAGCCTCTTGGAAGACCAAAATTCATCTGATTCAGTTGAAATTTGGTACGTGGTGTTAATATATGGCCTCAAACTCCCATGCAAAAATTGTCGAAATCGGTCCATAATTATATATAGGCCCCATATAAACCGATCCCCAGATTTGACCTCCAGAGCCCCTTGGAAGAGCAAAATTCTTCCCATTCGGTTGAAATTTGGTACGTGATGTCAGTATATGGTATCCAACAACCATACAGGAATTGGTTCCTATCAGCCCATAATTATATATATAGCTCCCATATAAACCGATCCCCAGATTTGACCTCCGGTGCCTTTTGGAGAAGCAAAATTCATCCGATCTGCTTGAAATTTGGTACGTGGTGATCGTATATGATATTTAACAACCATGCCAAAAGTGGTCCATATCAGTCCATAATCATATATAGCCCCATATAAACCGATCCCGAGATTTGGTTTTGGAGCCTCTTGGAGGAACAAATTTCATCCGAGTGAGTTGAAATTTGGTACATTGTGCTAGTATATGGTCGTTAACAACCATGCCTAACTAGGTCCATATCGGTCTATAGTTATATATAGCCCTCAGATAAATCGATCCCCAATCACACAAAAATTGGTCCATATCAAGTTCATAATTGAATATAGCCCCCATATGAGCGACCCCCATATTTCAATTCTGGTTCTCTACGTATCGTACAAAAAGTTCATATCGATTCGTAATTATTTGTAGACTTACCTATACATAACTTTTTTGTCTAATAAAGGGTTGCGTAAAATTTCAAGGCCCGCTGTTGATTTTGAATAAAACACAAACTATTTAGGAAATTATTGTAATTTTATTTTATTATGATATATCGGCCAAATGGGCGCCGCGACCTCGGTGGCACACCTTCATCCGATGGTCCAAATTTTCGATGACGCTGAGGCATAATGGAGGTTCTATGCCGTTAATGTGCCGAATTATCTCATCCTTTAGCTCTTGAATTGTTGCTGGCTTATCGACGTACACCTTTTCTTTCAAATAACTCCGAAGACAAAAGTCCAACGGTGTAAATTACATGATCTTGGCGGCCAATTGACATCGGCATTACGTGAGATAACACGGCCATTGAATTTGTTGCGCAAAAGAGCCATTGTTTCGTTAGCTGTGTGGCAAGTGGCACCGTCCTACTGAAACCACATATCGTCCACATCCATATCTTCCAATTCGGGCCATAAAAAGTTCGTTATCATCTCACGATAGCGAACACCATTCACAGTAACTGCCTGACCGGCCTCATTTTGGAAAAAATACGGCCCGATGATCCCGCCCGCCCATAAACCGCACCAAACAGTCACTCTTTGTGGGTGCATTGGTTTTTCGACAATCACTCTTGGATTCTCATTCGCCCAAATGCGGAAATTCTGTTTATTGACGAATCCACTGAGGTGAAAATGTGCCTCATCACTGAAGATGATTTTCTTCTTGATCATCCACTGTTGCCATTTCTTGGAACCATTTAACACGTTGAAATAGAGAAATGTCAAATAAAATTCGGAAAAAAAAACTTGGCGTTTAGGTGTGGTTCACATTTAACATCGGCCCTTACAATTTAACCACCCTTTATATACCACGAAGGGACTAACTCACAATTTAGAAAACGATGTTAAGAAGTTTCAAGATACCACAACCCAAGTAATTCGATTGTGGATGACAGTCTTTCGTAGAAATTTCTACGCAATCCATGGTGGAGGGTATATAAGGGCCGAACTTACGGCCGCATATACTTGTTTTGTTTTAAAATTCATTTTAAGGCAGACATATCTGCGTCATAAAAATTGATCATCGGATTCGCTTCCATAAATTTTTTTTTATTAATAAGGGATTTTTTTTTAATGAATTGCCTGACAAGATCTGCAAAAATACTGGCAACATTCCATGTAACTTTCAAAACTTCTGCAACGACCCTCTTTTATGTTATTGTCCAATAGCCATACATAATGAGTTCATTAATTAATAAATTATATCTACCTCTACTAATTAATAATTAAATAAGAAGTCAAGGTGAAACAATAACAATTATTATTGCTGTTCAAATAAAGAAAAAAAGAACCAAAAAATTATTTCAGTATTACTCAACATGTCTTCAGTGCGATATCTGCATTTTCACATTAAAACTTTGCAATTGTTCGGCCTAATGTGTTGCACATATAGCCACAATGATGGAGGAGTCAAATTAATCGTTACCAAAAAGCATGGATTACAGGCTTTAGCCACATTAGTGCTGGTGTATATTACGTTCATCAATATGTCCATTTGTGGCTTTATCTTTGCAAATGAGCTCTATTTTGAGGAATACAATCGAACGGGTGATCAATTTTTCATAATACATTTTCAATGCTCCTGTCTGCTACAACTCTTCGTCTATGGCTATTGCTATGTTAAACGAGAAGATAATTTGAGATTTATTCAAGCAATTCTGAAGTTCCAGCATGAATGCAAGGGTCTAAAAAAAATCAACACCACTCATAATGGCCTCTATGGTGCGTATTTTTCGATATGTCTGCTGTGTAGTTGTGTCTATGTGACGGTGTTTTTCAAGCAAACCCTTTTCACGGCTATAGCATACAGCTTGGTTTTTGTCACTTCTACTTGGACAGCTGGTATTGTCATCTTAATGCATCTTAGTGTGGTCAAAGTGATGGAAGTAGCTTTGAAGTATTTAAATAAGCAATTGGAAATTGTGTCGATCCATCCCCAAGCGATAGAGATAAAAACCCTACAGCGATTATTGACCAAACGTATTGAACTTTTGGCAATTTGTTATGGTGGCATAAATCAACATTTTGGCTTTCTACTATTGGTCATTATAGCTTTTATAGCCATAACCGCTGCTTCAGGGCCATTTTATGTACTATCGTTACTATCACGAAAACCTCCTCTAAATGTATCCATTTTGGCAGTTGTTATAGTAACCTTCACTTGTTTTACCTGGAATATTCCTTGCATTATGATATTTTTAGCAATATCGGCATGTAATGGAGTTACTAGAGAGGTAAGGATTTTATATGGTGATATATTTTTTTATCAGAATATAATGTAATTGCATTCATTGCACAGGCCAGCAGGAGCATACAAATCCTATTTCGAATGAATGTGGAAAATCCAAAGGTTTTAAAAATAGTAAGTATGACGACAATGGGATCAATAAAAGACGATCTTCTAAT